>NW_028277075.1:18210000-18360000 GCF_059951505.1 Python bivittatus | reverse complement strand
AGTGACAAGTGCAATCAGGTATTTAATCCATAGAGTAAATGGTGCCATGCATTTATCTTTCCAATGCTGCAATATCAGTCTTTTAGCCATAGTAAGGGTATGGAGAATCCATTTACATTGTCCAGATGTCAAATTCCATGTACTAGGTATATTGTTCAAAAGAATATTATCCTCTGAAAATTTTAGCTTTTGTCACACAATCATATTTATATAGTCCACTACTTTCTCCCAAAACTTATTAAGTATAGGACATGGTAAAAACATATGCTTTAAAGAGGCATTATCCTTGTTACATTTCCAACAAAATGATGTTTTTGACAATCCTTTTCTATACTTATGTAGTGGAGTCCAATAAATCCTAAGTATTATTTTTTGTTATATAAGTTGTAATTTAAGGTCCATAGAAGTTAAGACACTTTCCCGTTGTCTAGGCAATATAGAAACCTCTAATTCTTTATTCCACTCATCCCTTAACATCTGCGTATCAAATTGATTAATTGTTAACAAATATCTATACAAACTAATAGTAGATTTTTTTTTAGTTTTAAAGGATTTAACACGTTGTTCTAATATTGCAGGTATCTCAGAAGCTGAAAATGCTACTGGTCCAAACAATGCTGTTAACAAATGTTGTAATTGTAAATATTGCCATTGGATTACATCTGATAGATGATATTTATCTCTTAAGGCAGAGCATGTTAAAAGTTGATTTTCATCATCTATCAGTTGGTCCAAAGTCAATATCCCCACTTCTATCCAATTTTTTTCATATCACATATTTTCCCCAATTTTTAAAGTTGGGCTTCTCCATAAGAACCCCTAGTCTTAAAATATGAACTTAGATCAAAACTCTGATCCTTACAAAGTTGGAAGCCTACAGGAATTGATGGAATATCTACAGACATATAGCAAGCATCAGAAGAATCAGTAAAGATTCTCACAAAATAATGCCAGCAAATCTGGAGAATAGCACAGTAGCCAACAGATTGTAAGAGGTCAGTCTACGTACCAGTACCAAAGAATGGAGACTTAACAGAGCATGCAAACTATAATACAATATCCTTGATTTCACATGCTAACAAAGTAATGCTTTGGATAATCCAATCCAGATTAGAGCCCTTCATGGAAAGACAGATGGCAGATGTTCAATATGACTTTGGAAAAGGCCAAGGAACAAGAGACATTATTGTTGATGGACTCTGTATAGCTGAGAAAATGAAACAATACAAAAAGAAAGTCAATATGTGCTTCATTGACTATAGAAAAGTCTTCAGTTGTGTTGACCATGTCAGAGTATGGAATGTCCTTAGGAAAATAGGAAGTTTAGACATCTTCATAGTCCTAATGTAAAACCTGTACACAGGACAGGAAGCCACAATCCAGACCAAACATAGTGAATCAGACCGGTTCCAGGTTGGCAAAGAAATGAGACAAGACTTTATATTCTCTCCTTATTTATTTAACCCATATGCTGAATATATACTGAGGGAGGCTGGATTGGAAGAAGATAAGCATGGTTTTAAAACTGAAGGAAGAAACATCAATAACTGTGTTATGCTGATGACACTACTCTGAGAGCTGAAAATGCAAATGATCCGCAAGCTATAGTAATAAAAGTCAAGGAGCACAGTGACAATATGGGACTAAAATTAAATATAAAGAAGACCATACAGGTACAGCAACTATGACAATGAAGACATTGTAGAAGTGGAGCAGCTTCTGCCTTTTAGGATTCACTATCAACAGTAAAGGAACCAGCAGTAAATAAATACACAGCAGATTAGCAAATGGTACAGTAGCAATGAAGGTCATGGAAAAGGTAATCAGATGTTCTGTTCTATTTAGACCTACAAAGATTAGAATCATGCAGAGAATGGTTTTCCCTGTGTTAGTCTATGGATGTGAAAGTTGGACTTTGAAGAAGCAGGATAGAAAGGACGTTGACTCTTTTGAACTTTGGTGTGGAGAAGACTCTTGAGAATTCCATGGGCAGCCAAGAAAACAAACAAATGGAAAGGTGAATTGGAGAAATAGGAAAACTGAGCATGAGGTAAATAAATTATTCACCTAAAGTATTCGTGCATGGCCTCTAGAAATACTTCAGGGGAGATAGAAATACCTCATATGGAAGAAATATTTGAATGGGAAAAGATATAGATTTGATAATTATAGATGAGAAA
Organism: Python bivittatus; assembly: GCF_059951505.1. Classification (NCBI taxonomy): domain Eukaryota; kingdom Metazoa; phylum Chordata; class Lepidosauria; order Squamata; family Pythonidae; genus Python; species Python bivittatus. The sequence continues at coordinate 18,357,820 of NW_028277075.1, read as the reverse complement.
GTATTCAAAATACAGTAGATTATTTTTGGATCAAAATACCTTCAGGAGAATAGTAAACGATTTCCATTCTCCTGCCAAGAAAACTATACAGATATGTTTATGAAGTCACTGTGTACTGACCATAAATTAAGCTCAGTCTAAGGAAGTCAACATTATTTTTTAAATATTTACATTAATTCTTTGTTAAAATCTGTCCCAGAAAACTAGGTATTTTTTTCTTTTGTTTTTAAAACTAGTTTATAAAGAATAAAGTCATAAGAAAGAAAGGAATTTTAAAAAATGGAATAAATGGTTATTGAAAGAGTTGCTCAATTTTTTGGCACTGAAAGTTAATGCTGTAGCAAATTCTGTGTTCCAATTTTCCAAAAGTTTTCTTCATCCAGAAAAAGACAATTCTGCTTTCTCCCTCGCGACTAGGCTGCCACATCCTCTCCATCCTTACCACTTCCTGACCTGAAAAAGTCCCATGGGAGGAATAATCTGTGAAGTTCTCCTTTAGGATTTAATTTAAATATGGGAAGGAAAGAAGGCTGTGGATTGCAGGAGAGATAATTGTAAAATGAATTGTGAAACATTTACATTTCTACCTTGTAGCTAAGATAAGCATAAGGACCCTGTTGTTAGTCCATGAGAATGTCATGGGGGGGAAATCCATAGTTTATTTTAAAATTGAATGAATTTGATTTTTAAAAAAATGAAAAACAGCATAGTTACATTTTTTTTTAAAGCACAAGCATGAAAAACTCCCAGCAATGCAACTAGTGTCAATTCTTGATACATCTGTCTGCAATGTTTCAGCATTCTTCTCTAAACACAGAGTAGACTCCTTGAAGAATGACTCTCTTTACTGGCTACGTGTGTGAAGCAAGGGTTCGTTTTTTTCAGAGAAACCTTAGCAATTTTTAAAATTTGGAGGGAAGGAAGCAGACCTGTACTTCAAATATCATTTCCAGCTTTTGGCAGTTGTCCTGAAATTTGTTTGCAAAAGTTCTTTGCTGATAGTTTTACCATACAGTCTCACCAAAGTCCTCTCCCTGCCATTCACACAAGGGAATGTCTCTTTGAAATAAATGGCTGGCAAAATCGTTAGGTATAGACTTCATGTGAATGGAATATTCCAAACAGATTACTTTCCTGAAGAAGGACATCATTGCTAAACAACTGAAAATCATATACAAGATTTTTAATACATCTTTTAATAAATGTATTTGTTGTGTCTTACTGGCATTGATTTTTCTACCAGTATCTTATTACAGGGTATAACTGTCTATTGTTGGCTCTCCCACCCATTCTTTAATTTTTTTCTCAGTAAGCTGAACTGTGCTACCAGGTACAATGAGCTAATTCTCCCTGTTCGTTTGGTGCATCCAGACCCAGCAATTCTAACACTTTGTCCTGCTGACACAATGACTTTAAAGTTTAATAAGCATCCCTTAGTGCATTATTAGACCAACCAAACTCATGGGATTGTAGGAAGGACTCCTACAGAGCAGATCAAAGAGGAGAATTTTACTCTCTATATTCACAAGGGAAATGTATTTTCTCTCTCTCCCCGAATGGCTGTAGATTGATTTGTTAGCAGACAGACTATAATATCAAGTTAAAAATCTCATAAAGACTTAATGTGCCATTATCATCATATTAAATCATATTATCAAACTTAGCACTTTTCTTGACCTAAAACAGTAATTTTACAATGCAGATATTAATTCATTTCCTTTTTTTCACAGGGTGTCTCTTAAACCTCAATTTAAAGCCACACAGAAGTTAATAACCTCAAAGAAATTATTATGTAACAGGGCAGCATGGTAGTTATACTGTTTGTGATCTCTCTATTTTTATCCTCAAGGAGATGGTACATCCAGTAGATCAGTATCAGAAAGCTAATTTAAACCTTCCTACAAACCCTTTGATGAATGAGTGAATCAGAACACAGCACATGCATAAATTTGCATGCTCATAGCTGTCACTAGTGGCTTGTCATTAGCAATAAAATACTGTTTCTCAAAATATTTCTCAAGAGTGTAAAATCATGAAGACATGTTTCTGATCCTGCTTTGACAATTCAGCTCAGGCCATTTCAAAGGGTGGCTTACACCAAAATTAAAATCTTGCTTCAAGAACTCCAAAGCATTGTATCTACTCATTAATTAGAATAGGGATCAATCAACATTGCAAAGATTATTCTTTGTTAAAATCAAATGATATTGACAGGAACAGAAGCCAGTTCTGAATGAATGAAGCTGGTCGAATTTCAGGAGATAGGGTGTGTGTGTGTGTGTGTGTGTGTGTGTGTGTGTAAGGGGTGGGGGGGCAGTAATTTTTGAATGTTTAGTCTCTTTTTTAAAAAAATTGGTGAGAAGTAAGGAAACATGGGAAAGAATTTGCAGATCCCATTGGTTCTTCTGAGATGTGAAATGTGCCAAACTTCCAATCAGTAGGTATAGAAGCTTTTATATAAAAGCAGTTTGGGAGTATGGTATATATGGAGGTGGCAGAAAAAGGCAAATAAGTGGTCTGTTCTTGCTTTATGACTGTTTTTCTGTTACTTTCTTCCACTTTTAGAACTGCCCTGCATCTGGTCAATTGCCCTCAGTAGCTGTCCTCTTTCCTACTGCTGACAGGGATCAGCCTTGTGACCAATTCAGGAAGCAATGGTCATCTTTCATTCCCTTGGTTCTTGTTGAAACCCTCACATCTAGCTGGTTACATAGCATGTGCATGTATTCAGTTGTACTATTTTGGTGCTACTGTACTGGAAAAATAGTAGAATAAGCACAGTTGCCAGATCAATTCCACATCTGCCCTGCAGCCTCCTGTGGTTTGCCCAGATCTGCTCTGGATCCTTGGGAAATCCTCTGGACCAGTTCTGGAGAGTGCCCAGAAAACTGTAATGAGCACATAAGGAAGAGAAACCCTTGTGGCAGAAGCATAAATCTATTCATAAAATAATGGATATTGCCCATTCTATTCATTACCCAAATGAAAGGAAACAAATTATTGCCCATAATTTGTTAGGAACACCTACATGAATGATCCAGGAAAAAGAAACTATAATCAGGAGGGGGGAAGGATAGTGCCAAACTGTAGCAGATAAAGGAAATAATGGCAACCCCTGACAATGAGGATTGAATTGGAAAATATACCATTGTGTATGTAGAGCAAGATACATCTCTTTGTGGCAGCTGCATGTGAAATATGTCAAAGATCCAGGATTAAACTTCTCCACTGCCATGTACTAGAATGCATCGTGACAATTTTGAGTGAATGGTTGCAATGAGAGGTGACAATAATTTTCTGATATAATGCAAGATATAGAATTCAAAGTGTTAATATGCTCTTGCTTTAGCTCACAGTAGCTCTGAAGTGATGGCCCTGCACAACATTTCCATGGCCTTTTGCAGCTTTTGCTTCTTTCCTAGATCTACAATTTCAAATATGGCTATAAGTTTTGAAAGATTCTGGAAAATGCTGGAAAACTAAAAGTGCACAACATTTGTTTGTCTTTTGATTTACTCAATTTACTCATTACTGGAAAAGGAAATTCAATTAAACAAATCTTTAAATGAAAGGTGTTTGACAATCAGTACTGTGTTTTTCAAGGTTAAAAACACTTCAGTTTATATCTGAGTGTTTGATGCACTTGAATAATGCTTATATAGTAATAACTTGTTTTCCTGGTTTGTTTGTTTAGGACTAAACTTGGGTGGTTAGAGAGGCCAGATGTGTTCTCTGCTATCCCAATGTCAGTGTTTCAAATCCAGGAAATAAGATATAATCTCTTCATCAATATGAAAAGTCAAGGACTGCAGAAGTACTGGCAAACCCCAAACTGTATATCACCCACTTCCACAGGAGAAAGGTCATCTCAGATCATCATCATCATCAACAACAACATCATCATCAATATCATCTGAGCATCAGCTTCCTGTCAAGCATTGTGGGGGTCTCATTTCTTGGTGGGAAAAAGCACACTGACTTGACTTAAATAAAACAAGTTGTCTCAACACCCATTTCCTTAAGTTGACTTATGATAATTATCTGGACTTTGGAGCAGAAGATAGAAGAGACATAGACAGATGCCTTTTCCTTATGTTGTAATACTGCATCTAACACTATTCTACACCATCCAGAGTTGCTTTTTGTGAGATGGGCAGCCATAGAAATGTGATAAATATATAAATAAACAAACAAACAAACAAATAATACAAAACTCACAAAAGGCTTAGCCCCCATCAAGCTGAGTAGAAAGATGCTTTTTCTTTAGCATAATAAAAATGCAAGAACCATGCCTTCTGCTTTGGTTCTTCAACCATTTGGAGAAATCCATTCTGATGCTTCTTCCCATGCTTCTGTTTCACAAAGCATAAAATTGGTTCTTCTCAAGTAACTGTTTTCCAATGTTATCAAGCAGCATAAAAAAGAATTTCAGTCATTGATAACTATGTGACTCAATGTAACACCCCCAAAAAGTCTTGGAATGATTCAAAGAAAACACATCATTAAAGCCATGATCCTAAAGGGGATCTTTAAAGGACAGAAATAATTTGGTAGAATAAAAAAGAGTTACACTAACTGATTCAATTCTTAGGCTTGATTAAAATTGTCATCTTGGTTAATTAATCCTGGTCTCTACCATTATTCTCCTCATTGTGTTTTAGGGTAGGCAAAGCTGCATGTTCCACTCCATAAGCTCCTTACTTCAGTTGATCTGGTTAGCTGTGGACAAAGACTAGAGGAGGAAGATGCCAACAGTGGAAGCTGAATGGCTGCTATAGCAATGGATTTTCTGTATCATCCAGAGTTGGACTAAATGCCCCCAAGATCCTTCCAACTGTGATTTTCTAAAGTAAACATACATACAAGAGACAGTGTTGATGTACTCACAAGATTTTATGTTCTTTTCTATCTCCTCCTCTGTCTTTTCCTGGTCAATTGATTCCTCATAGCTCCAAAAGAGTTACTATGTGTTTTCCATCTGCAGTCTGAAGAAGTGAGAGAAGGAACAGAATAGGTAAGAAATTAGATCCATCAGAATTTTCAGACAAATATACTGCTTTTGGACTTGCTGAATTAAAGGTGCATCTGCAACGTGCATAAAAACTGAAATCTGTACTTTTTTTCTTGATACTTTGTGGCAGAATTCCACTCATCCTTTTCTGTTGCTGCATTGCCCTGTGGAACAGCAAACCCTCAAAAGATTTGGATGGCTGTGACCCTGTTGGCCTCTTATAAGGTGTTACAAGTTCCAGATGTTCCCATAAGCCTTTGGGCCAGGAATTTAAGTTAGTCCTATTGATTGATTTGTTTAGCTACAGCAGTTTTATACTGATTCATAATGGTATGATTTTCAATCCAGAGCACATGTTACATTACTACTCTTTGGATATTGATTTTCATGGATCGAGTTGTGGCAGTTTTTTCTTGTTTTAATCCTCTGTATAGTGCCTAGAATTACTGTGGTGAAATGGGAGATTATATAAATCGTCCAAATATGTTTACATTAAGAAAATTACATACAAACATGCTAAATTAGAAGAAAGTGTTGCAAAAAAAGACCTTTTCCTATGTAAAATTTCCTTCAAAAGATATGCACGCTAAGAAATGTACATCCAAAGTGTTCCTAACTGTACCCTATTAGGTGAAATCCAACAGTATAATTCTGTAAATAGAAGCAGTTCCTGTTCCAGAAATTGGAATGAAAGAAATTGTTCCTCCTCACTATATTCCTCACTTCAGGCAACTTCAGAATCTGTGGTACAAGATCACCAAGGGCTATGGAACAGATCTGGAGGAGATCTATTCATTTCCTTGATAGGAGAAGATATAGGGAAAGTCTCATTATATGAATAGCATACATTTGTCTAATGTTGACTTCCACACACTTATTTTATTTATGTGTTTATTTAATCAGTTTATTAGTCCCTTCAGTTACTGAAACAACTGTAGATGACAGTACACTGTGTTGCAGACTATCTTCCCCAATCTCTCCCTAAAGGCATTTAGAAGATTTCCAATGTGAGCTTCTAAGTGAAAACAATAATAAAAAGAAGGGATAATAATTGTAATATGAAACATTTGTTTCCTCACATTCTGTGCATTTCAAATCTTCATGGCAGACTCTCACAGGCACAATGTTATATTTGTTCATGTTGCATAATTATATGCATCTAGAAGATAATGCTACTGCGTGGAGCTATTGCCATCAAGTTCCCTCCACACATGGACAAAATACATGGGACCAGCAAGCTTTGAAACGTCAGAGCAGCACAGCTACCTCATCCTTTAACTGAGCCATCCAGAGATTCAGCTTGGATTTTCTACATGTAAAGCAGATGTTCTACTGTACAGTGAGCTATGGATTGCACATGACTGCACAAATGCATGACAAGCACGAGGGGTGGGGAGGGCAGTAGGGATTGGCCCACATTTATCAATCAGACCACATCCATAGTATGATTCTGTCCTTGAAATGACCAGATGGATTGATATTTTCACTCAAAGCAGGAAAAGTAGTATGTAACAATATAATCTCAAGAGTTATAAAACTGCCCAGGTCATTTTGCACTTATTGGACCGTTGACTTCAATAATAAAAAAAGTAATGGAGGAAAAAAATCTAGGGGCCAGTGAAAATAAGGAAGGAGGAAGGGAGATAGCTCACATGCATCTCTGGCCACAGGTCTCCCAAAGTCTTAAAAAGGGATTGAAATGAAAGCCTCCCGCTAACCTTCACATCATCTTAAGTCTCCTCATCATAAAAGTACATTTTAATTTACCCTTAATTGGGTGCATGTGAGCATTGTACTGGCTTGTTACTAAATCATATTTATTTTAAGTCATCAGATTTCAAATAAATTCTAGGATGACACTTTCTCACTGCGCTGTACAGTGCACTTTGGTCCTGAGCCAGTGTTTTCAATCAAGCAAGACTCCATTCTCACAATTGCTGGTTCTTATTTTAATTGTAATCATTTTTATACTCCCTATTTTTTTTTTCCTAGCATAAGCTATCTTGAGTTTTAGAAAAAACAAAATACTAAAAAGTTGGGTTAAAAATTCAATAATAAATAAAATTCTGCTAACCAATCATTTGGTGCCACCTTTTTATGGCATCAAATATGGCTGATTGTAGCTTTTTTACTCTGTCTGTCTGTCTATATATCTACCATCATCATCTTGCCTTCAAGCAAACAAGCAAGCAAACAAAAAACAATATAAAAAAAAAAATAGAAGGCAATAGTAATGATACTATGAGAAAGAAGTCTAAAATCCATTGAGGCAGTAACTTTATTAGGCCGGCTACTACTCATTCAAGTACTCATATTTCTGAACCATGATTGCCGGATACAGGATTTCTTTTCCCTATGGGGCAAAGCTTTTATATGCACATTGAATCTAGATAAACTGCAGTTCATGACTACAAAGTGCAAGTACTTACAACTTTCTCTTTATTTCAGAAAGAAAACATGCATCAGGAATTAGTTTTAAATATAAATTTCACTGAGTGAAGTAGATAAAACTTACTTTATTTAACAGCAATTTTCCTCTCTTACTTCCCCTTCCCTCTCCTTAGCCTACTTGACCTCATATTCCTTTTCTGATTGTGCATGGCAAATATCCACCGTGGGATACGCTCAAAGGAATTGGAAGATTTTAAGGCAAACTTTTGCATTATTTCTGCTAAGCTCCTTAACTAAATCCTCCTTTCTCTTATAACTTGCCTTATCTATTCTGTAGATTTTTCCTGAGTAACTTCTGTTGTTAGCTTTAAAAATAAATTGGGAATCATACAGATTGTACAATGTTGAAATAGTAATAATTCCTTTGAGTATTCACTAATTCTTAAATTACTATAGAAATTCATTTGGCAAATTATGTTACAATATATTCAGACATCTCTTTATCCATTAATAAGTAGGGTATTTACTTTAAAAAACTGCTAGATCATCTACCTGATAGTTTCCTTTAATTGAGCTTTCTTCAATAAGATTCCCATTTTTTTTAATGTGTTCACTTGAAAAGATAATTCAAAACATGCCAAAACACAAAGCCTATATGATGGAGGTGGGGGGTGGGATATCAGCAAGCTAAAAACCCTGGTTAATTGCTGCTTATATTATCATTTTAGTGCATCACATGAGACTCTTTGTCCAAGTAATGTGATAAACTTGAAGTAAATTGAACTAGCCACCACTGGGTTTTCAGAAACCTAGCACTTAACTAGGTTAAACTAATATTATTAAACTAATATTTATGTATTTCTTTATTTGATATAGATAGATAGATAGATAGATAGATAGATAGATAGATAGATAGATAGATAGATAGATAGGTAGGTAGGTAGGTAGGTAGGTAGGTAGGTAGGTAGGTAGAGCCATCCATCTCACAATAGTGACTCTGGGTGGCTTACAACATTTAAAAACAATACAATAACACAGCATAAAACAAAACAAGAGCCAAGGAAATAGATCAGTCTAGACCAGTGTTTCTCAACCTCAGCAACTTTAAGATGGGTGGACTTCAACTCCCAGAATTCCCCAGCCCATGCATGGGCTGGGGAATTCTGGGAGTTGAAGTCCACCCATCTTAAAGTTGCTGAGGTTGAGAAACACTGGTCTAGACAAACAACAACAACACAAGCTCTAATACTCTCTCACACACACACACACACCATCCCCGGAAATGCATCCACATGTTAAAAGCTTTTTGAAAGGCTGGTAGGATGGGGGTCAATCTAAGGTTGGGAGGAAAGGTGTCCCAAAGGGCAGGCACAGCCACAGAAAAAGCACGCTTCCTGGGTCCTCCAAGGTGATATTTGTTGACTGATAAGACTGCAACATAGCTCTGCTGCTAAAGCTAATGGGGTGGGTAGAAACAACTGGGGAGAGGCAGTCCTGCAAATAATCAGGCCGTATGCCACGAAGGTCATTCATTCATTCATTCATTCATTCATTCATTCATTCATTGGATTTCTCCCCCGCCCATCTCCCCCACAATAGGGGACTCTTTACAGGTGACAACCAGCTCTTTGATTTACAATTAGCAAACCCTGGATAAAAGCCCCAGGTTCCAGAAATCCCACATGTGGCTGTTTCAAGTTGGATGATATGGTAAGGCACAAATTAAATTTCTTTTTTACATATCTATAATTTTGATTAAGAATTTTGATTACAATAGTAAAATCTAATAGAAACAAAATTTGTATTGGCCTGTCAGTTGTAAATCTATTTTTGATACCACCTCTATCTTGTCACCTAAAATTTGGTCTACATCTGTCATTTCTTCAATAATATTTTTAGCCTATCCATAGTAGCAGACATAATTATTGACAGTTGATATTTTTTGGCTACTATTTTCTGATTCCATTTTTCAAAAATCTTCTTTGGTATTTTCAATGTTAGAAATGTTTTGCAACATTTGCAGGTTTGTAAATCTTTCCTGTATCTAAAAACTCGTCCCACTCTAGTGTCCAGTTTTTGAAATCATGAAATTGCTGATCTTTGTTTTGTCTTGTAAAAACCAAAACAGAATCTATTCTCCAAGAGAAGCTGTTTGTTCTTTATAATTAATCCCAAAATCTTATTGTAAAACTTTCAATATTCCAATTTTATCTAGACCCTTAGACCATTTATAAATTTCTAAAATCAAAATCTTATTTAGCATTTTGCTGTTTGTTTCAGATTCTTTAAATTCTTAAGCTTATGATTAAAATTTTATCTTATTTATTGAAGGCAGACTGACCCAAAGTTTTCAGACTTGTCAATCCAAAGGTCTCTAACAGCTTAAAAGTAGTTAATGAGCAATTTTCAAGAGTGATTAGAAAGTAAGATTTGGAAACTTAATGTCCTTTAAAGTCTCCATCAAGGCTGCAAGTAAAATGGCTAATCCCATTGTCTTCCAGTGCTCAAACCCACAGAAAACCACTGTTCTGCAGTCTCCTTGCAAGGAGCAGCTATTCAGAGGAGATATGGGCAATCTCCTGTCCTCTCCTTATCTGGAGAGATTCAAGGGAACTGGTCTACTCACTGGTTCCTTGGTCTTTGCCACAGTCATTGGCTTCACTTTTGCAGAGCCATCTTTGGTTCACCATACCTCCCCCAGAAGTCCCAGGTATAAATTAAGTTTCAATTGTAGCTCACATTTGTTAAATGCTTTTTAAGGGATCTTAGGATGTGAATGTAACCATAAATCAAACTATATGAGAACTTTATTTCAGAATGACAGAGAAAAGTGACCACTTAGGATCAATTTCCCTTCAAAATTATGAAAATATGTTACATTATTTTACAGACAGACCTTAATTTTGGTGTCCTCTGAAGGGGCTTGAAGACACACCTCATTAAAAACCCAAGTATAATTCCTGGGTGACTCAGGACATTTAGCTACCTGAGACTCCATGCTCATAATCTGACCAGATTGGCAGAAGAATTGAGAGCAATTTAGAGTACCAAACTGTTTGTATGCACAGAACAGATCCGAGGTGTAGTCATATCAGGCCGCTCTTAACTAACGCAGTATTGCTGCTTAATGATCAGGCTAATCCAAATCAGGTATTTTTGATTACCAATGTGATGAGCAAATTTTCTTCAGAACAGTGTCCAGATAACTAAAGTACTGTACTTACAGAGTGGGGAAGAAATCAAACATTTAGGGTTCCTCCCCCCAAAAAATCCCATTACTAAAATGTGAACCTGTGATATTTTTTATGACATTTTGCTGACCACTCAAATATCATAAACACTGCTCTTCACAACATTTTTTCCCACTTACCATTTGCCTGGTTGTGTTAAGGCTGGTTTTCATTCAGAAATGGTAGAATCATGACAAAAAAAAGTGGACATTTTCAGTCTGTAAATTCCATGGTAGATTGGATTGAATTCATAGTTCTGTAGCCCACATGCTACCCTGACCTCCTTTCCCATTCCATTTACCATCTACAATTATCTTCTTCTTTTCTGGGCACCAGGAATGTTCCAAAAGGAGTAGGGCTATGTAATCTAGATTATATGGCTGTCAGGCACCTGCACAACATCTGCCTACAGTTATTTAAAGACAATGATATTACAACAGGATCAGGATAGGAGAGACTAACATTCCTGCTCTCCCAATTGTTTCATTGAAACTGCCATAAGTAATGACTGATAAATAAAGGCATTAGAAAACTGATTATAGACTAAAGCAAGCTCATCTGAAGCACAGACTAATTAATGTTAGAAATTAAATGCCTACATTTTTCATGATAAGTACACCGTATCTGAACAAGGAGTGACTTTGCAGAGCAAACTAGAAGATGAAAGAGACAAACCAAATAGACAGTAACTATTATCAAACCAATTTTGCATCAGATGAACCAAGCACTATATACATGAAAGGTTGGGCATACTAAAACTGGAACAAGCTGGTCATTCTACGCAAACAAGAGGAAGACAGCAGTATTAGAGTCCAAGGATCATTGCCACACTAGTAGACAAGAACTCATTTAGATATTCAAAGTTCTAGAAAATCAATATAAAATGGATCTAATCAGCTTATATTATTAATCTAGTTTTCCCTAACTTGGCAGACTACAGAGGTTTTGGATAACAACATGGATAACATCATGCCTAATAATCATGCTGTCTTGAAAATTAAGTAGGAAATTGTTGTCTAAAGCATCTAGAAGGAAGCAGCCTGAGGAAAGTTGCATTAAGTTATAGGGCAGAGTAGATAAATGGACGACAGTAACATACCTATTGTGGGGACACTCAGAATCTCCTGCTAACAAAACCATCTGATCCCATTATTTCTTAGGATACCTGGGTAACTAAGAAGAGAATCAAGAAGCCCACAATAGCTTTATTTAATATGTAAAAGGAAAGAGATGAAGTGGAGGAACAGTGAATTGACCATTCTCCCATTCGTTTAACCTCTGATAGAAATAATTGTTAATACACTAAGTCCCCATCCTTTGTATATGTGTTTGGTTGATAATTGTGTGTGAGCTTAGTCTTGTGTGATTGATACTGATATATGGAATGCATGTGTAATTTTTTTGATCATGAAGAACATTGGAAAAGAAGGATGAATCCAACAAAATGTACTATTATTTTGGGCATCTAACCCAAATACAACCTCTCCTAAATAAATACTGTATGCCCAGAACATAGTTATATTTATCTGTGCAAATTGTTACAGATTGCCACTTTTCAAGCAGTATCTAATTATTCTAGCTGCCACACTTGTAAGTACTCTAACTCCTTCGCCCTATGGCTTTTTCCTTTGCTCTTGAATATATGATGTAATGAGAATCTAAGCCCAAATATAATTTGATTAATAGCAATGTATGTTTGCCTACAGTACATTGCTTTAGCCTAGTTACAATAAGTATTGCTTAGCAACACAGTGCTTTACGTTGCTTTGTGCCTAATTGGGATGTTGTGGACTCAGTTTCTGTCATTTCATTGTCTCTTTCTCAATAATAATGTCCCACATGTGTTTAAGACAATTCAGGGGTCCTGGATATAGAATATTTACTACCCTGGGGGTGCACTTTTCACAATTGTTCCAACACTGATGCAGGTATGTGCAAAGTATTTGGTTATTTGTTGATCATTTATTTGCTGTTGCATGGGTACCTTGGGGAAAGACTTGATTGCATAGTATAGTAAAACATAGATAGAACTGTATCAGCCAAAGTCTTTACATGTCCTCAGTTCAACACAGGAGCAACTGCAGATAAGGTGTCAGTTATTCATATAAGAGACATATGAAATGGGATTCGGCATTGGTGACTCTTTTGACCCACTCTAAATGAAAGACAGGCATGACATACCATACCAACATACCTGGAAATACATTTTATTGTAGCATACCCTCGATTCAGTTGACTAATGGGGGAAAAAGTGTGCCAGTTAAAGCAGAATATCTCTTGAATCTGAATTGGACTTATGTAATTATATTTTATGTGCTGTAATCAGTTTATTCATGTGTAAAATGGCAAATGGGATGATACATTTTCATAGAAACATATAGAATATGAATAGATTTTGTCCGTTGTATCCAAAGTCTGCTGAAGTCTGTTAAATCAAGGGTTTCTACAGCAGGATATTCTTCCAGATACCTCTACATAACATTAGGCTGCATGCCCTGTTGAATACAATGGAACTTCAATTCATTTCTATTAACTTTTATGGTATGCCCAGTCATCCTTTGTATGCATATACATTTTACAGCTATAAAATGGTAGAATAGACTGTTCCACTTTAAACTGTAGGTGAGTGTGGGCAGAGGAGTCATCACATTTTTACATTAAAAGCAACAACAACAACACACAGGGAGAAGACTGGGCAGTGGCATATGCAGAAGGTCAAAACAGGCAAGTTAGCAGCGATGAATGTGCAATTGAAGCCTTGCCTCTTTTCTGTGTGCAATGAAACCACATTCACATACAAAGGGATGTGACTTTGGTTTGCTGCTGTGACTGTCATCTTGCCTTTCCTTGTTTTGATACTACCCTCCCCTGCCCCAAGCCCTGCTCAGACCAAGCTGGAACTGCTCTTTCTTGTATGCATTTCTTCTGTTACTTGTTTTATTGTATAGTTTTACTGTACTTATTTATTTATTTTGTATGAAAATTATAGTCTCCATCTTCAGGGGTGCAGTCCTGATTTCCTGTCAAATTCTACTATGCAATGCTCTACATAGCATTGAAACAGCAGCTAACCTTTGAGTGACCGTGACTGTTGTCTTTTCTCCAAGGAGGGTGCTTCATATTATTACTGCACAGCATTTGCATTATATGCTACCATAGCTTGATACCTGCAAGTCATCATACAATTCTTCTGTTCTATATGCAGGGCTTTTCTCTAGAATACCATACTGGTTATGACTGGACTAACATGGACTGTTTTGTGCAATGCAGAAGAATGTACTGCTTGTCCTGGGTTAGTGTATACTTTTGAGATACTGGGTAGATGATTCATCACTGGAAAAAATTTGACCAATTTTGAACTACTGGAAGTGATGATTGACCAAATCTTTCAGGCTGGCTTTCATTCCAGCTCATTGGCATGGGTCCTAACATTGCCTTACAGTCAAGGATCTGGTTTCCAACTTTAAATACTTAAGTTACAATCTTGCATGTGGCTACTTAAATCCCACTGAAATCAGTAGGTTTTAAGCAGCCTTATTGAGGAGAATTGTAACTTTATTCACCAAAAGAGCGGCTCATAAAAATCTCATAAGATTATGTTTTATAGACAGTATCTTCCCCCTTCAAGCCATGCAAGCTATTTATGGTTTGCAATGAATGTCAGTTGATTAAAATAAATAATAAAGATCCCAGTTCAATTTAATACAGCAAACCATGTTGAAATCTTTGCTCAGATTCAGTGCTTCCAATGTATTTCTTTTGAGGCATTTTCCAGGGGACTGGCATCTTACTGTGAATGTTTTCTTTTTGTTTTCATTCATTTTGAATGAGAAAAATCTCAGTGTAATCAGTTGATGCCTTTAGGCTATAATCCTATACGCTCCTTTTGGGAGTAAGTTCTACTGAAAATGATGGGCTAATTTCTGAAGAGATATGCATAGAACTGAGGCATAAATACAAGTAATAGTACCAATTGAAGGATGTCCATGTGTGTGCATGTACACACGCCCACCCATGCACAAATAGGTATGCAGATTTTACTACATTGAATGATAATTTTCTGCCAAGTTCTCCTGTATTGCGAACATGTCTCCCATGTTGCAAGAAATTTTGCTAGCTAACATCTAATATTTTTGTCATGTGTTGAAGGAAAATGAGTGCACTCACATTTGTGATAGGTATGCAATGAAGAACAAAGCCCAGAGGCTCATACAGGACTAATTTATCTGGCTTACCAATCAGATTTTTATGTAATGCACACTGCAAATTAATTATAAACTAATCTAATAGCTGCAAGTGTCTTAATATTTTTATTATACTTTTAATTCCAGTAGGTCAATGTATAAAATCAGAATAATTACATTGGAAAAACACCTACTGGGAAACACTGTGTTCATTAAATATGGTGCAAATTAAATTTTATTGAGATTACATTTTCTACTTATTTTCCAAGGGTATAATCCTCAAACAGGTTATTTTAGCGCAGTATTGTACCAGTCCGATTGATTTTAGCTGATGGGCTTGATGAACATAGTAAAAAGCTTTTATAGACTACAGAATGTCTTTCTTGTACAAGTCCCTTTAATGTAACTTCCATTGTTTGGAAAATATACTTAGTGGAATATACTGCAAATTCTCCTAGTTATTTCAGGTTTATATAATTAGTAGCCTCAATGTAAATAGTTTTAATCTGATACAACAGCACAGTTGATTAAATATGTAGTTGTCACCAATTATTACTGCAAATGATTATATATGGATCTACCTTTGAGGATGACTCAGAAACATCTATTAGTTCAAATTATAGTTGCCCAAAACTGACCAATATGGACACCAAGGTTTGTCATCCTATTAGCTATCAGAATATTTCTGGCACCAGTTCAAAGTACTGATGCTGATCTAACAAGCCCTCAGCAACTTGAAATCAAAATATTTCAAAGCATATCTCCTTATGTTTTAGTCATCATCCTTGAAAGCCTTCTTGAATACCTCCATCAGGTGAAATTGAGCAATTGGCTACAAGGGGAAGAAACTTCTCAACCATAAGGCTCCACTGGGGAATGCTATCTTCAGAGAATCATATCTGGTTCCTTTCTTCCCAAACATTTTAATAATTAGCTTCGAGTTTAACTGACCACATAATTATGGGAGAGTATCTTCTAAATATTTTTATTTTCATATTTGTTTCATGTTCCTTTCCTGTGTTGGACTGTGATATATTTACTGTTTTATTGTTTTTATTGCAGCACTATTTGTTTTGAATCACATGCAATCAGCTAATGAACTCTGGTTAGTGGATGGATTAAAAGTACATTAAATAAAATATATGATAAAATCAGCATGGCTTTTACATGATGTGTCCTGTCATCAGAAGCAAGGCCTTTCTGTGTTGCAGCCTATAGCATGTGGCCACGCCACACTTGGCCAACCTTGTCTGATCTCAGCAGGTTTGGACCTGGTTAGTACTTGGATTGGGAACTATTACAGAATACCAGGGCTTTAGGCTAAGCTGGGAAGTTGAACTATATCTCAGAAGGCAACATCCAGCCTTTTCCATAGTGCAGTCAGCAGGAATTGAGCTCAACCTGAAGGTGTCTTTACCTGTACTTTTTAGCCTACGGCACATAGATAGAGAATATATATCTTTATTTCAGTGGTTCCCAGCTTTATCCTAAAAGCAAGAAAGACTGAAAACAATTGTAAAAAAGATTCTCAGAACGGTCTCAAATATGATGCCAATAAGTCCACATTTATCTCTCTTGGCATCCATCATGTTCCCTGCACCTCCATCCAGCATTATTTTTATTTTTATGTGTTCTATGGTTTGAGTAGCATTCCCAGCAAATAAGTAAGGCAAAGGGGTATAGAAATAGGCATTTTATTACTGGTCTTATCCACCATGGCAGCACATTAGGAGTGAGAGGAATCCCACTTCCCAAAGCAACTTTTTTGTGAGAGCAGCTGCATTATGCTCTCGAAATTTCAAACATGACCACTAGAGGAAAAGGTTGGTTCTCTGGCTGTAAGATAACATGTAAATGGATACATATATTTGCTAATACTCATGTCATGTGCAGTCCTTCAAAAGCCAACATACAGAGTTCAGCCTAGTTGTCACAGATTGGAATAGATCCAGGAAGGGAGAGTTAGCAAGCCTGGACTGTGCAACTGGTGGTGCCTTCTGTTCATATACCAGTATTTTAGATCCCAATTCATAAGCAGGAGATGCTAAGCTACATGTTTCTGGATTGCAAACCTCTACAAATGCATGGATGAAGTAAGCTTACAGTATATGTAAAACCGAAAAGAATCCTAGAATGGATGATGTGATACAAGAAAAACTAATTTTTCATGATAGTTCCTCAAACGTCTGATAAGGTGTTAGAAAGAAGGAGCAGTTCTACAAAACCAGTGTGAATGATACCAACTTTAGCAAACCACATGAAAGCAAACACATCTACTGACATTGCGATAAATGTCATGGGATCTTCCCATTTAGTGCCTCAGCTCCTCAGACAAAACTTGGTTATATAATTTGAAAAATAAAACTAAAAACAACTTTCTGAAATATAGAATTTTACAGATGAAGGGGGAAAATATCACTGAATTATATCAATCCATGCATCTATGCAATTAGTTACAGGCATCATTAATAAAATAAAACATTTTCAAAGCTGAGCTTCTCCAGAATATTAATACTGATGGTTAGCTTCTTCAAGGGAAGTTACATTTCAGCATTACAGAGAGCAGAACTTGGTATTTCCTACTGTGACACTAAACAGAATGTGACTGAGAGAGCAAGTCATAGCCTGAAGACTCCATTTAGCCCCCAATTTCTTTTTGGGGTCCCAGAGCCTTCTCTAAATATGCTGCTGAATTTCAGCAGGTTGATTGTTGAAAATCAATGTTTTTCTGTTATTCTGAGGTGAGAAGTTCATGGAAACTGTAAGGACAGTAAAATGGGCTTAATACACTTAGAAAAAGAGAAGGCAAAGGGGAAAAAAAATCTTTGGGAAAAAAATTCCTGACTTTTGTGGTATAATGTTAGTCTGCCCTTTTGGTATTACTGCCTTACCCTCTAAAGTTCTCTCCTCAAACTACAGACTTCTGTCACCCAAACATGTTCCAAGCTCTGCAGGTATTAAAAAAGCTACCTATGCTCACTTTTGGAGCTGGCCCTTCTATAGTTGTGGAGTTCTTGGTGCTCTCTGAACTTGATTGTTTCATTGCAGATGTTTTATTACCTGACGAGATAACATCATCAGTTCTAATGAATGTGGAGTTGACTCCCTGTTTATATAAAGTTGCTTGCCATGCCAGTGTTGATGGGGAAGTGATTTTCTCCTTGGTAGTTCCTTTATTAAGGTATTGTTTTCTGCTTGGTTGTTTGTCTGGTGTTAACCCCTGCTTATCTGAGTGCTGGTTGCTAGAAAGCCTGTGTTCTGATCTTTTTGTTTCCTTCTTAGCATTTTTATTGTCTCTTTTGAATGGTGTGTGAATGTGGTTTATCTCTATGTGTCTATTGATGGCTGATTTGTCTGAGTGCCAGGCTTCCAGGAATTCCCTAGCATTTTTGGGTTTAGCTTGGTCTAGAAGCTTGGTCTAGTTGAAACTATGGTTGAGTCTGTCCATGTGTTGTGAGATGAAGGAGTTTTCATCGTGTCTTCTGACTGCTAGTTGGTGTTCATGGATGCTCTCTGTTAGTCTTATGCCTGTCTATCCTACAAAGTGCTGTTACAGTCCTTACAATGTATGTTGTAGATGACTGCTGTATTAAGATCAAACAAAACTGGGTAATTAAGCACTTAGTCCTTGTTCAGTTCCACTGTGTTAGGCTTTTGCATTAAGGTTTTTGATAGCATATGTTGAACAAGCAGTCCAGAGAAAATTATTGTTACTATATATGAATTTGTTAAGCATTTAAGATGTCCTATATTAATTCTAAATATTGCTAGAGAGATGTACACAAGTATAAGAATTTAGTAGTATTTAGTAGGGAACTACATCAAGAAAAAGGAATAGTTACTGCAGATACTGGACTAACATATATACAAAATATAATAAAAATCAAATTATATTGCAGCTTCTGACTACATGTGAGCATCACGTATGCACTTCAATGAGTCAATTATATATGTGAGTTCTGCAGGAGGATCTACTAATTCAGGATTTCCTTCAACATAAGCAATGTACTTGAAGTTTGTTCATTTTATTCAAGAGAATGTTCTTCTTATATTCTTAGATATATGGACCCTTCCCATGTAGTCATATGTTGGAATGAGACTAGTTACAGTTTTGAACATTTCTGACAGTGCTGAAGATTCATTTTCCATTTTTAGCACTTTATGAAACTGCTCCTAGAATCATGTACATTGCCTTAACTTGCTTCTATTTTCTGTGCCTGTACTTGCCCTAAACAATATGAGCAGAGAGCCCCAACTAAATGATATCACCATGTAGTAATGCGACAGTAGGCAACTATTTCAGGCTGGCAGAATTATGTGGAACTTTGAAAACATAGCAGGGCATGAATTTGGCCAAAACATCCGTTCACAGAAGGCAAACAAGTAAAAATCTAAAAATGTTTCTCTAGCCACATCTGCCTTCTAATACATACAATGATCTCTAACACATAGCTCACCTTTGTTGTTTTCATAGCAAGTTACACACATTTCTTAACAAGCTTTTAATTACTCTTTTTTATTTTATTATGCTAAACTGCCAGAGTTGTTGGGAGCTGGATGGCATATAATTTTAATAAATCAGTCAACAAAAGTACTCATAGATAGAGTAGCATAACAATATATCGGGGTGGAGGAGAAGAGCAGAAAAGACCTGGAAATTATATTATGAACAAAAGAACTCTCAAACTATAACCATATTGCTTAAAAATGTTTTAATGTGTAAAAATGCCTATGGAGGCCATGAAAATATATATGATGCCCATGTCATTTTGCATTGCAGCGACCCCTTTTCCTACTTTTTAAATTAAAATTAAATTTAAAATTAAAATTAAAATAAGCTAAAAAATCAAGACAAGCTCAGAGGCTGTTGGGCCTCAGGAAGGTGTCTGCAGGCATATTCTTGTCTAAAGCGATGACATTGGTATCTCTGTTCTAATGCTTTCCTTTTCCAGTCTAACCTTTCACAGGATGGGATAAATAAGGTTTATTAACCAGGAAGTAGAGAAGGAAAATTAGCTGTCACTAATAACAACTGCACTGAAAAGAATGGGAAAACAGTCACTTAATGAATGTAAGAGAGGGCAAAACTCAGTGTTATGTCACACATACTTTGCACCCTTAAGATCCCAGAGTCAATCCCTGATACATTTAAAATTGAAAAAGATTCTGATAGCAGTTAGAGTGAACAGTACAAGGCTTGATGGAGGAATTTGGCCAGGCATAACACAGCTTGCTATTTTGTATGTAAAGGTGGGCATAAATGGAATGAAGACATAATAAATGCATGGGGGGAGGAAGTTATTAGGCAAGACGAACCCAACAGATTTTTAAACATAACAATACATGAATTATAACACAACTCTAAATTTATAGCAGATCTTCTCATATTCTAATTAGATCGCCTTTCCTCACAGCTAATAAATCAATCAGTACAGCACTATAGTGGTATTTATGTACATTGGAAAACCTTCCATCATGTAAGATGTCTAAACCTAGAGATTTTACGGTTAGGTCTAGATGAAAATAATCAGAAATTGGCATTAATCTAATCGGGCCACTTTTCTTAAGAAGAACCTGCAACAGAATAGCTGCTTGGGCATCTGGTTCAAACTAAGTGATGTCACGTGTTGACATTCATTATGATGTGACTGATGCAGATTACATAGCCTTCAGTGATGAGGCCATGACAGATGTGATGGCACAGATCTACCCACCCTGTAGATGTCCACGGATAGCAGTGTTTGAAACGTTCCATCATGGCATGAGAATGCATGTGAAATATTCCATCATGGCCTGAGAATGCATGTGAAAAGTGAATGTAGCTGAGGCCCATTGGGAGATTACATTAATTAAATGCACAATTGCCTTGTTAGCAGGAGTCACATGGAAGTGGCTGTCATGCTGCAGGTCGTGCATGTGAAGAGGTGCAGAGTTTTGTATGTTTCAATTGGCTAGGGGATATCGCACCACAGACTAGCACTTTTTCGGGTCACCGTATACTTGCCACATGGCAAAATGTATTATTGTGAATTTGATTGAAGATGGGAACAAATAATAATCCACAGCTGCACTGTTAGTATCCACGATCTCAGGAATCATTGTAGCTGTCTATAAACATTTCTCCAAGTTCTCATGTAGGAAAGCAGTGAAATACAGGAAAAAAACATATGGACTTTAACTTCAAATGTGAAGTTAATCAGCACAGAGATGCAATATTGTTTAAACACATAATAGGCATGCCCTATTCGTCTACCGTGTAATGTTTCAGTTGTGGTTGCTATCTGAAATTCTGTTTTGTTGATTATTATAATTTTGCTTGCATAAAACGGGAAAGTTTTCTGTAGGTTTATTAGAAAAGGCAAAGCCTCCTTCTAATCCATTTTGACTATATGGGCTTAAAAGCAACATGGAAGTGGTTTCCCATTGCTTTCTTCCAGGGTACAAAAGAGTGGCTTTGATTTTTCTGGGTGTCTCCCATCCAAGTTTGGTTGGTACAAAAAATATATTCATAAGTGATTTATAACCACCTATAACAGTTTATCTTAAGAAACCACTAGATAAAAAATCATTAGCAAAGTTGAAATTCCTCTGACTAAGCAGCCTGTCTAAGACTCTGTGGAGCTGTTAGTGCTCTCTAAGCTTGGTTGCTTTCTTGCAGATGTCCCATCACACAACTAGGTAACATCGTCAGTGTGAGTGAGTGTGGGGTTTGCCCCCTGTTTATATACAGTAGCTTGCCCTGCCAGTTTTGGTGGGGGTGTGGTTTTCTCCTTGGTAGTTCCTTGATTAGGGTATTTTTTTCTGCTTCATTGTTTTTGCTTGATGTTAATCCCTGCACTACATATATTCTCTTCTACTGTGACTAAGACTCATAAGTAAAGTCAAAGAAACTCTAGACTGTAAATGTGATAACATCTAAGATTACCTAAAATATGATAATATCTAAAATTATACATGATGCAATGCAAAAGCTAGCAGCGTGCATTGTAATAAATGGTGATTCATCTGTAAGTAGCATTTTGGCATAAGCTGAGTTGGAGTGATCAGGATATCTGCTGATCAAAGGAAGGATCGATCTAGTTCAAATGTCTCTATAAAAGGAACAGTGAAGAAATACATGTTCCATGGTTTCCACCTTTCTGGAATCATGGGGACAGAGCCTTTCAGCCAGTGCTACTTGTTTATATTTATCATCCAAAGCATGAAAATGGGCAAGGAAAAAAGCTTTCCTATAGCTAGGTGTAACTGTGTGAGATAATGAGCTGGAGTAACTATGTATCTAGCATCTGCCAATGACGGGAAGACCAGAACCTTCCCTAGATCTGTCTGACCCTTGGCATCCTTTATCCTCTTGCTTCAGAGTTTGTTTGCCTGATCATATTCCATCTGAAGAACTGAGGAGGGGAAGAAGCTCAGATTTAGGAGTTTAGATCTAACTTGAGGGGATGAAAATTTGAATCATTCATACAATTTACTATGCCATTGATGTAAAAATTAAAAAGTAGAGGAGCTATAATGCCTCCCTGTTTGATCTCCTTTTGAGTTTTAACTGAATTTGTAAGAAACCCTTGCATGTTACATTGAACCTCAAAAGTTGATATTCAGGGATCAGATTAGACAAAGGAGCCTATAATCAATTGTCAAGGCTTCCAGTTTCTCCCATGGCTTGATCCTAGTTATGGAATCAAAGGCTGCCTTGTGACCTATGAAGGCAGCATACCACATTATTAGTTGAATATTTCAATCAACATTGTAGGACAAAGCATTAGTCGATGATGGCTCTTAAATTTATTATGGAGTTTCCTGGTGCAAAGTTTATTGATTGTGTTTAGCAGGCTAATTGGCCTGTAATTATCAGGATCATCCTTCTTCCCCTTCTTGAAGATTAGAACTTGATCCCAGGCCCCAGTCTCAAGGAGTTGGCCAGTGGTTTCAGTATTGATGAAGAATGATGCCAAGATTGGAGCTTAGCACTAAGTGTTATTCCTTTACAGTTCTGGAGGAATAAGGTCAAGTCCAAGGACCTTCCCAACCTATAAGGGACTTAATCTCAGTCACAGATACTGGGGTAGGTCTTCTATCCTTTGCATGGGAGGCTCATTGGAGGAGTCTTCATATATCCTCTGGAAGTATAAGAGAGTGGAGTTCTTTTCTTCAGCTGCTTGAATAAGTTGCTCCCAAGTGGGTTTTGTGTCTTCCTTCTTCTTGTAACCCACCAGTTGCTTGAACTGTTTTTTAAGGGCAAGGAAGCATTCAAAAGTAATTGGAGTATTGTACCATCTCAGATTTACAAAAGCTGAAGTGAGGGCTATCTTAGCTTCAACACAATGCTTATTGAACTGTGTTTCAGAAGAGACTTGATTTTTGCTTGGCTCAGAATTTAGGATGGCAAACCAAGAAAGGCTCCAACTTCTGTGTTATAATTTTGTAAAGAGATGAAGGATCATGAAGACAGTTGGGTCTTCATAAGGGTCAATCAACTAATCTGTAGGCTATCTTCTAGCAAATACCTTCTTCATTTTTTGACTGAGTTGTAGAGTTCATTTGGCTTGACGTCTTGCTCATCCTTGTCCTGCTGAAAAAATTGAAGGGATAAAACAGGCCTTCAAGTGCATCTGCCAGACAGGAGGCACCAGGTATAAATAGAGTGGAAGTTGATCACTATCCAGGTGTGGGAGCACTTTGAAACCCTCCATAGGAGAAAGCAGGTTCCCAGTAATTAACATATAATCAGTAGTGGTTGTTCTGGTATAAAAATGTTGCTTTATATTTGTCTATATAGCTTGGTGCATACAATAAATGAATAAATATTCATAAATAAATCTTTTGTTGTTTTTAATTTTATTTTCTATGAGCCATTTATGGCACTAGTGTATTAGAGCAAATTATTTAAGTAAATTAAATTAATAAATCTCAAAATGAATAGCTATTTGGAGATGATTTCCCAAGGGCAAAAAGCTTAAATTTCAGCTTTTTGGTTATCCCTTAGAAAAATATGCCCTTCTACACAGGGCATAATTCACAAGATGATTCTCTGTCTTTCTTAACTGGCTGGCGTTTCTGGCATCTTGCATTTTGTTTTTATCTGTTGTATTGTCATAGTTGACAGTAAAATCATCACTGAGAAAGTTGTTTTTTCCTTCCATCTTCTCCAGCACACTTGGTCCCTCCAGTGATTTTTTTCCCCCGCTGATATATTATATAACTCTATAGGCACTGGTGATTATCACCTATGCACACATGTAATTCAAACCTTCTCTCTCTCTTTCTCTTAAAAATGGAATACCATTTGTACCAGCCTCTAATCGTATGTACCACTCTCTCCCCTTTCAGAACCAAACTGGCAATTCTCATCTTGAATAGCTTTAAAATTGCTCATAGCAATCAATGACAACTGAGGCATCACTAAACAATTTCTTTTCTCTCCCAAGCTCCAATTTAGATCAGTCATTAAGCTTGAGTAAGCTTGAGCTGTCAGAACATTTTCCCTCCTCACATGCTCCAAGCACAAAAAGTCAACTTCAAAATCAAATTTGTTTTCTTTCGTACTATACTTTGTAATGGTTTAGTTTGAACAATAAACTTAACTGAAATAGTACTGTCAATCTTTGGTAACACAGGGAACAGCTTTGCCTTTTTATCTAGGCAAGGCTGCCAAACATCAAACAAACTGCACTTTCATTTGTTTTATATCAACTTTTTCAAGTATATACACCACTCTATCTTGTTAGCAATACATAGGCTGATAACATTTCAGCGCCATGAACTTTCTGCTGCTGAACTCAGGGATAAAGTGAAATCAGTTAAAAAACAGAGAAACAAAAGAAAACTACTGAAATATTAATTGGATTTTTTTTTTTTTAAGATTGCATGTAGGCTATGGAGCATAGCACAGAACTCAGTACTGTGAGATAACATTTGACCCACAATTGTACTGACACAGAGCAATTCAGATTTATATTGCTTCCTTCTCCTTAAAATCAGTAAGATTAAAAGGATTCTCAAATACTTTGGTTTAGCTCATTCCATCCCTGACTCCAGAATCATGATAGATGGCTAAGTCTACAATTAGTGAAGCTACAGTCTGCTTCAGGAATATCCCCAGTCAGTGTAAGCATCAGTTGTTGAGCTAGGAATGGGGTGATGTTTGCCACTTACCCTTTTAAAGTGGCCAGTTGTATGCAAATATAAAGCATGGGAACAACATACATTCTTCTAATTGATGTAGCACAAGGAAACAAAGAACATGAATATCATCTATCACAGCTCTTTTGTCAGAATTCCAACCTTTTATGATTATAAGGACATTTTTATCAACAAAGCTCTGAAACGAAATATTTGTTGATACTGGCAAAACATTCAACAGGTTAGAAAGAAAACATAGCATCCAGACCTAATTTGACTTAAATAGATCTATTGAAATGAATGAAACGTCATCATTTAAAACCTATTAATTTCAAGAAGAGTCTGTAAACTGCAGGGCTGTGCAGCACTTTGCATTCAAAGGTGGTTCAGAGCTTGTGGAGGAGACAATATAGCGCTTGTCTGCAACTCTTATCATCTGCTCCTTTTTCTAGGATTACCAGCAGAAGTATCAGGGCATTTGTGTGTGTGTGTGTGTGCAAATGACAAAAGCAATTTTGTGACTTCACACCGAAAGCATTGCCCTTTAATACATGCATCCGGACATCTCACACATGCATGCACCATAGGAGTAGAGCTCCCATCCCAAGAGCATGATGCTGCTTTCATCATTTTGGCAAATGATGCTTTGCCGCTGCAGATGCCTCTGATCACAGCTGCAGTGTGATCCCAGGAGAATACATAGTTGGTTTAAGGAATTCTTGCCAGGTGTTATGCTAGCACCTCAGTATGCTCTGAAGCACGCCTTTGAATCTGAAGCATTCCACAGCTCTACTAAACAGGATTAAGACCAGATTTTATCCCAAAGCAATAGAATAATGGGAGGATTCCTAATCATGAACCCTAGATAAATTCTCGAGCTAAAATATTGGCAGCACGATTCACTAGAGATAGCTTCTACACCGATCCCATTTCAATGGATGAATATAAATATGGTCAAGCTACCGCATCTGGCATTAAGTATATCCACCATCCTTATAAAGTACTACTAATTTCACTTAAGTGCTACATTTTGAACAGATAAAGTTATAAAAGAAGAAATCATAAGTACCTGAATTCTAAATCAGAATGAATATGGAATTAAGCTTGGAGTCCAAATATGTAAGACTGGATCTGCACCAACATTTGCATGCATCATCTTTTAGCAGCTACTACTCCAATGTTTATCTATCAGAGGTATGGAATTTAGAGCTTTACATCTTCTCTATTTAAAACAGAAAGTTGATTACGTTTTCAATATATTATAGTTTTCAGAATTGTTTAGTTTGTGAATGTTAACTAGAAAATCAGAAAAGAGACAGATAAGAACATTTATTGGGAAACCAATGTATGAATCCATTAACCACTTGAGGGTTCTATTATTCTCCAAAATAAGAATTTTGTACTTTATTGGTTGCAGATGGGGAAGTTTGGTCTGTAAGTAGTTTGTAATGAACACATTATTATTATCTGAAAGTCCATTTGTTGCAGATTCACTAAAGTTACTGTACAATATCTATATTCAGGGAGTCCCCAGGTTAAGAACACCTGGGTTACAGACAACCCATAGCAAAATTCAAGTTAAATACAGAATGATTCGAGTTAAATGCACAGTTGTGTGAGTTCATTACACAATACTACTTATACAGTATTATAAAATCATACTGTTCCAGCTTACATACAAATTCAACTTAAGAACAGACCTTCGGAATGGTACTCATTCTTAAACTGGGGACTACCTGTACTACTAAAACTCTTGTGTCTGTTTGTCTGTTTGTAACCTTCAACTGGGTGAAATGGTGCATCATAGGGCAACAATTTTTGAACCAAGATACCTCAAATGGGCTAACTTACAGAATGTGTCCAAAATCTGGAACCCGTTACTCCCATGGGAATCAAATTTGGCAAAGTTGTGGCTACTTCAGCGCTGCTGTGCTGCTGCTATTTCAGCACTGCCACACTGCCATGGTCAGCCATGATCATGTGATCGTCATTTCCAGTGCTTCCTGACAAGTCAATGGGGAAGCTGGCAGGAAGTCTAAATTCAACCATGATTGCTGATGCTTCCTGCCAGCTTCCTACAAGCAAAGTCAATGGGGAAGCCGGAAGGAAGTTGCAAGTCCAAGGCCAGCAGGCAGGTAAGTGGCTGCTGCTGGGTGGAGACGGAGCAAGGGGGTGTGCAAGAGGTACACCGAGGGTTGGGGAGGGTGTACAGAGGTGCATGAGAGGCACAGTATGGGTCAGGGAGGTGTGCAAGGGGGTGCCTGAGAGGTGCAGCAAGGGTCAGGGAGGACGCATGAGGGTGCAGCCCAGGTCTGGGAGGGTGCACAAGGGTATGGGTCGAGGGTGCATGGGAATGTATGAGGGAGGGAGGGAGGGAAAAAAGAAGAGAAGGAAAGGAAAGGAAAGGAAAGGAAAGGAAAGGAAAGGAAAGGAAAGGAAAGGAAAGGAAAGGAAAGGAAAGGAAAGGAAAGGAAAGGAAAGGAAAGGGAGGGAGATTTCTGATGCTCCCTACCAGTTTCCTGCAAGGAAAATCAATTGGGAATCCAGCAGAAAGTCAGAAGTTGTTCCTGCTCCCACTGCTTTTTTGCCCGTCCATTCTATTTCTCTGTTTAGGTAAGGAAATATCTCTGAAACAATGGCCAAATGGGTCATGGGTTGTCTAGTGAATATTAAAGAAGTTTGCAGTTGGCTTCAAAGTGTCTGACAATGTAAGAGGGATTTAGAATAAAATGTTGCAGTGTGGAATGCTTCTATTTAGAGTTTCAGACAACATTCCATTCCATTTCTCATTCTCTTAATTTTTCATTTCTCTTTCTTTAAAAATCACCATTCTGTATCTGCTGAGCATGCTCAGTCCTCATTAGTGTTTTTGGGGGTCTCCTTTTTTCAGAGTTTGTTGATATGTATGTATGTACATATGCTGGGATTCTCCCAACCCTGCTGTAACTTTCCTCTTTCCTCATATGTGTAGATGGTGCTGTTTGGTTATGTATGCAGCCACAATTTTACTGTATCTTAGTTTTGGAGATAAGAATTCCATGACTAATTTATTGGAGCAAATTACAAACACATGCAATTTGAAAGTAATCTACATTTCTTCTTTTTCATAATTTCCAAAAAAAAAAAGAGTGCTTTTGCTCATGAGTTCTGTAATAAAGAATGAACTGAGATGTTTATACTATCAATTCTAAAATATTACCCTCATGTCTTTTTCCTTCTTGAGACTTTTCAGAGGGGAAGAGGTTACCGCTTTGATATCTAATTCATTTTGCCAATTTGTTATTCTTAAGGTTTTCCTTTGCAATTCCATAAGGAGAGATTGTTCATTTAAAAATTAATAACACCCATATCACCAACACAGTATAATTGCAATTCTGTCCACTCCCAGAAATGGGCTATTTTGTGAACTGTGTTATTTAAAAGACAGAGATAGAGAGAACTACTAAGTTGTCCACTATCTTGAATGTCCATATCCTGATCAAAAAGATACCCATACAGAAAGAACCCATCATATTGTCCTTTAATAATACGCTTGTTCACTCTGGCAACCCTAGATCATCTCTGCTTCCTTGGGGATCTTTCTCTACTCCTTTTGAAACCCACAAAGGTCAATTGTTGCAGCTGTTTCCCAATGTGCTTTAGGTCATCCAGCTTAACCTTCAAGAAAGCAGGAGAATTAAATAAGTTTTCAGAGAGGGTCACCACTTTTAGTGAAGAGAGCAAAGTTATTTAAGTAGAGGGGGAAAATATTTGGAAAAGAAGAGAGCAATTCTCCACAAGGTTGAAAGAGAAATGGTTGGAAGCTTTGGAAAACACACTGCAGAAAATGTATTTTAAGATTGCTGTCATTACTTCTTCATATTTCATAACAGCTACAACATAAGTCAGATGAGGAATGCTGTAATTATTAGGATTAGATGGCTTTTAAACAGATGGTAGAAGCTCTTCAGGTGCTATATCACATACTAAAAATGTAATAGAATGTTCTAGAATGACTTTATTCTAGAATCATAGAGTTGGAAGGGGCCTCAGAGATCATCTAATACAAAACCCCATTTAATGCAGGATCCACTAGAGCAGTGTTTCTCAACCTTGGCAACTTTATGACAGGTGGACTTCAACTCAAGGAATTCCCCAGCCAGCATGCTGGCTGGGGAATTCTGGGAGTTGAAGTCCACCTGTCTTAAAGTTGCCAAGATTGAGAAACACTCAACTAAAGCAACTCTGGCAGATGACCATCCACCCTCTGTTTGAAGATCTCTAGCAAAGGAGAACTCACCAGGTCATACTGTATAGCAGCAAGTTCCTTCTAATAGCCTGAAATGTTAGCTTCTTACATATGGTCTTGCCCTCTGGGGGCAATAAAGAATAAGTCCACTCTTTCTGTGTATCAACAATTCAGGTATCTGAAGACTGATATCTTACCTTTTCTGTGGCTAAGCATGCCCAGATCTTTTAGCCATTCCTTACAGGGCTTGGTTTCCAGACCCCCCACCACTGTGGTAGCCCTTTGCTGAACTTGTTGCAATTTCTCACTATTCTTTTTTAATTGTGGTGTCCAGAATTATATACTTTAAGTGGAATTTGACCAGGGCAAAATAGAACAGGACAATTATTTCCCATGTCCCAGACTTTATGCACCTGTTAATCCATCCCAAAATAACATTAACCTTTTTAACAGCTGCATCACGTGGCTGGGTCAGGTTCAACTTGCAGTTGACAAGGACATCTGGATCCCTTTCACAGGTACTTCTGCCAAGGTTGATCTCCCTCATCCTACACTTGTATCTTACATTTTTGCTACCTAGATGCAGAACTTTACATTTCCCCCTGTTCAATTCCATCCTATTCAATTCAGCCCACAGCTCAAAGTTGTCTAGATCTTTTTGTATCTTCTCTTTTATCTAAAATAGGAGCTACCCTTCTAGGCTTGGTATCATTTGTGAACCTTCAAAGTGCCCCCTCAACTCCCTCATCCAGGTCATTGATAAAATGTTAAACAGCACTGGGCCTTACCCTGTGGAACTCCCCTCAGTATTTCCCTCCAAGCTGAAGGGGAGCTAATAATGAGCACTCTTTGGCTGTGGTTATTCAGCCAACTGGGAGTCCAGCAGCCTCTGAGAGGGGACAAGAGGAGCAGAGTGATGCAAACACCACCATAGTATCATGATGCAAGCCCCACCCCTTTTTTATGTGCATAGTGATACAGCTTGTGGTGTGGTACTGCTTTTATCATTTTGACAAAAGCAGCAACAAAACCAGTACTCACACAACAAACCCTGCTGTGTGAGTACACCTAACAGTAGTATCATCTAGCTCATATTTTACCATTTTATTAAGTAAAATATCATGAGGCAATCTGTCAAAGGCTTTACTGAGGTCCAGATACACTATGTTTACAGTATTTCCCTGCTCTACTATGCTAAAAACTCTATTGAAGGAGATAAGGCTTATCTTACATGATTTGTTTGTGACAAACCCATGCTGGCTCCTGACTCCTGACTCCTATACAAGTATGCACAAACATGCTGTTTGATAATCTGTTCGAAGACCTTACCCAGCATAGACATCAGGGTGACAAGTCTCTAGTTTCCCAGGTCCTCTTTTTCCCCCTTTTTGAAAATGGGGATGACGTTTGTCCTCCTTCAGTCTTCTGGGACCGTACCAGTTCTCCAGAAGCACTCAAAGATTATTGAGAGTAGTTCACTGATCACCTTTGCTAGCTTCTTCAGCACCCTGGGATGTAATCCATCTGGTCTTGGAGACTTGAATTCATTTACATTAGCTAAATCTCCTTGTCTACTTCCAGTGGCATGATGATTACTAGCTAGATGTCAGGTTCAGCCCTAGAATCACATGGCACAGTCTGGAAAGCAGTTCAGCTTCTTTATTTGCTAGCACCTAAAGGACAGAATCTCGCCAGACTAATTCTCCAATGAAAGCAACTATAACCACTAAGCTCTTAGGGAGGGCCCAGTCTCTTCCCCCTTACTTTTATACAGTCCAGCTGGAGGCTGAGGAGATGCTTGGAATGTCACTCCCCCTCCCAGTAACCTTGAAGCTCCATTTCAGAATCCTCCCTGCTCAAGCCTTCCATCACACTAGGTCTCCATTTCCCTTTTGAGAAAAGGCAGATGCAAAAATGGAGTTAAGAAGGCCAGCCTCCTCACCAGCACCCATTATCAGTTCACCACTTTTTCTACTCAATGGACCTATACTCTGTTTGGCTTTTCTTTTGCTTCTAATGTAACCCAAAGTTAAGGCAATAGGCCAGAAACCGGAAGACCATGAAAGAAAGCCAGTTTAGTGTAGTGGTTAAGGCATTAGGTTAGAAACGAGGAGACCGTGATTTCTAGTCCCACTTTAGGCACAAAGCCAACTGGATGACCTTGGGCCAGTCACACTCTCTCAGCCCTAGGAAGAAGAAGGCAATGGCAAACCACTTCCAAAATCTTGCCAAGAAAACTGCAGGGATTTGTCCAGACAATCACCAGGAGTATCTCTCTCAAGTCTCAGACTGTTCTGAACTTCAGCCTATCTAATAGTTCCTATAGTTTCTGGAGACTACTGTGTGTTGTTCTTTGCTAATGTTCCCCTCCTTTCATTTTCTATACATGTCCCTTTTTCTCTCCAGCATTTTAGAGAACTTTGCATATATTCAGACAGATTTCTTCCATTTTTCCTTTTTGTGGGGGCATCATCATCATCATCATTTGAATTACTAGTCGTCCAACTCCAAAATGACTCTGGATAGCATTACAAAGCTAACAACATCAATAAAAACAACAATATTA
This sequence comes from Python bivittatus, assembly GCF_059951505.1. NCBI lineage: Eukaryota > Metazoa > Chordata > Lepidosauria > Squamata > Pythonidae > Python > Python bivittatus. The sequence goes on along the minus strand of NW_028277075.1, from coordinate 18,326,085 downwards.
TTTTGAAAAAGGCAACGATTTTAAGGATTGCTTAAAGGTGGGCAAGGTTGGGGCTGTATAAATCTCTAGGGAGAAGCTGTTTCAACAGGTGCTGCAACAAAAAGGTCTGCTTCCTGTGTCCCACTAGATGGTACTTGTTAATTGACAGGAATCAAAGCAAGCCAACTTTGTCAAAACAACAGGAAGGGCAGACACTACAGGAGATAGGTGGTGTCTCCAATATTTACATCCTATGTTACATGGGGCTTTACAGGTAACAACCTGCTCCTTGTATTGCACTCAGAAGCTCACTGGCAACTGGGGCAGCTCATGTAGCAGAGGTGTTACATGGGCATAGCAAGGCTTGCCCATCATTGCTCTTGCCATTACATTTTGGACTACCTGTGGGTTCCAAGTGGTATCTATCTCCATCATCTACCTCTGTCATCTATCTCTATCATCTCTATCTCCTCTATATCATCTCTATCATCTCTATCTCTCTCTCTGTCTAACTTTATATATTATCTGTCTGTCTGTCTGTCTGTCTGTCTGTCTGTCTGTCTGTCTGTCTATCTATCTATCTATCTATCTATCTATCTATCTATCATCTATTTTGTATGCCTCCCAACTCCCAATGGAATGTTCACCTCTTGGTCCAGAAATAGAAACAACTGACACACAAGTTGAATGTATGCAAAGGCTTTCCTGACCACAGCTGCCATCTGCTTCTTGAGCAGGAGCTGAGAGTTTAGGAAGGCCCCCAGATTGTCCACCATTTCTGAGTGGAACAGTGCAGCCCCATTCAGGACCAAAGATAGAAAATGCCCAAAACTAGGAGAACCAAAGATCCATACCTGATCAGTGTTGCTCAGGCTGAGCTTGAGCTTTTCTTTCCCATCCAGACCCAAAAGCCTCCAGGCACTCTTTGGAGAAGCATAGCTTGGTTGGCCAGGAGTAAAAATATACAACTGAGTTTCCTCAGCATATCAGAGAAACCTGACCCAGAACTAACAGATTATCTCCCCAGTGGCTTCATATAGATGTTAAATAGGAGAGTTGAGAACATAGAGCCCTGAGGCACTCCAGAATCAGGTGTTTGAGGCTTAACTTTCCCACCTCCTCACCAATGCCAGGTGGACCCAGCCACAGAGAATAGAAGGTTATAGCATTATAACACCAGCCCCCACTCTTATTCCCTGCAGCCAGATCAGAAGGAAGCCATAGAGAGATCTAGGATTGTTGCATCACCCCCATCCCAGCTCCATCACAGGTCATTGACAAGCACAACCAATGCCATCTCAGTACTATGTTCAGACTTGAAACCTGTCAGCCCTTCAGGGTAGGCCAGGTCAGGAAACATACTCCACAAGAAATAATGGAACTCTACTTTATTGTTATAGGGTATAGCAATAGAATCTTGAAAGCCTGACAGCATTTTCTCTTTCCTCTCTCTTATACCAAAGAGAATTAAGGCAGAGTCAGTTTAAGTTTCTTCTAACATTTTCTTCATTTCCTGGGTTTAATTCATGTTTTTCCACATTCCTTCTCCAAGGTCTTCTCTGTGGTTCCCTACAAAATCCAAAAGAAAATGGTTCTGATAATCCATTTCTTCCAGTAATTGCAGCTTGACCATCTTTTCGACAACTTGCCTCAAAAAAAGAAGTTTGGAGACTGGATGAAAAATTTCCAGGATGGTATGTCCAGTAATTGTTTGTGATTCAGTATCTCATTTTCTAGAGTGTCCCATCCTTCCTGGATAATTTTCTCCTTCAGGATTTCAAGTCATTAGATTGGACCTGCTTTCTCTCAGAGTTAATCAAAATCCACTTTTCTGAAATCCATTATACAGTTCTTCTTCTCAGTTTCTCACCTTGGATATCACAAATACAAGGATAAAATGATCTCTTCCCCCTAAGGTGCCAGTCACGTTCAGTTCTTCAGCCAAGAAGAACTGTTCTGTATACAGTTCTCCACCTATTAGTCAAGATGAGCTCCAGGATAGAAGATTCCCTTGTTATTTCTTCTACCTTCAGACCAGTTAATTTGTCATCAAGAGAGGAGAATAATTTTTTGGACTTCTGACTCTTGGCAGTTAGATTTCTAGATGTCAGGATAATTGAAATCTCCTATTATCACTACTGCATGCCTTTTTGAAAGACTGTTCATCTGATGCAGAAAGACCTCATCAGTATCTTCTTCCTACCTATATGCATCACCTTCCCACATGTTCCTGAAGGAATAAAATACTGTTCATCTACACTGGTAGAATCTATGAACAACATAATACCCCCATCAGCTTCTCTTTTATATAGCTTATATCTTGCAACACTACCATGTAGCAAAAACATATTATTAGAAAGTTACAGGCAGTTCTAGACAGCAATAACAATGGGAAATGGCCCATTCTAATAATCTTTTACATAATAATTATGTGAAGCTATAATTCATTATCATACAGCTATTAATCATTACTTGGATTAATCGTTACTTGGATTTACTTAAATTAGTAAATACTAATATTGTAATAATCATGAGTGCCCTCACATGGCTTCCAGTGTGGATTCATCTGAAACTGTGGTTGTTGCTGTGATGGTGGTTCTGGTATTTAAGTGGCAGCTGCAGTAGACATGAATCCTGTCATTGTCACTGAAGTATCGAATCTTATTACTGGAAAGATAGCACAGGATTGATTCCTGCTACTCTGTTGGCTAGCAAGGAAAGAAGGGACAGGATTATAGTCCACAGCCTGCTCACCATACTACAGCCTCCATCTCTATAGACAACGTGATCCTATTTTCTTCAAAGTTTTGAACATTTCTTGAGAGTTCTTGGGCATCGGTGTATCAGCATCAGTGTCTTTCCACTGGTGCTAACTTGTTTATTTCTGATTAGATTGACCTCTGTGCTTTGGACCTTCCAAAGAGCTACATGCAATGAGCTCTCCCAAAATGCTTGTGGAAAAAAAAAATGTATATTTTTGAAAGAGTTTCTAGAAAGGAAGTTTTGGCAGCCTTTTCTAGCAAAAACTAAAAAGAGTCTTGCGGTCTCTTAAAGATCACAAATGTATCATTGCAGGAGCATTGATGGGCCATAGTCCACTTCATTGGATGCAAGAAATGCAACAAGTTTTAGTTATCATTGTTTAAACATTATTCTTGTGAAAATTGGGTCACCTTCATTAAAATATTAGCCTTGACATTATTTTGACATAATATTTTGCTAGCAAATAACACGATATTTAAAATAAGGCTCCAATTCTCCCTTCAGCTTTCACATGAAAATCTCATTATACATGTGTATTAGGCAGACTATATGTCTTATCTGGGCAATGAATTACATGAGATTTAAGAATAGGGGATCAGAATTAACTCTTACCACCTTAAGCTGGTTTGTACTGTGCACTATTATGGGCTGTAATTCTATAATATAAATTTTAATTTTTTATTAAAAATGAGGTGACATAAGGATATTAACATTTAATTAATGTTTATTTAAATTTATTCACACATACTTATCCTCATGCTCCTTAGCAGCTCTAAAAGTACATGTGATTTAGACTCATGCCTAACAAAAAGGATTACTCATAGTTATTTTCAGATACCAAAAAGAAATGCTCCACATTACAGTTAATCTTAGTGACTAATGCTCTCCAACAATATACAGTCGGAGATTAAGAACACAGTGGGAAAGTTAAACTTGCGGGAAAACTTTAAAACAATTCTGCAGGCTACTAAAGCTTAATGAAAATAAGACAACCAATTTAGCAGTGACAAAAATTAGAAGCAAGTTAAATTGAGGCATTTAGTTTCTATGAAACACGTCCATGGATTAAATTAATTGACACACTGTGGGTTCCCCCTCCCTTCGATTTATATGGATGTAAGAAGTCTAGGGAATTCTTCCAAGAATTAGCTTTCTTTGGGTAACACTGCACAGGAGTCATGTCTATCTCAGCACAGCTAAATGACATGTTTGTAACCTGTTCTGTTTTAATGGAGTTGTCTGCTTTTTTAATCCACAGCCTCAGATAACCATGGAAACTCTGCCAAATGTCTTGCATATTTTTGCATTTACTAACTGTGGAAATAAATCAGATGTGCATCAGACTGCATATCCAAATGCCCCATCAGATGCAAATGTTCTTCTTTTTTGGTGGAGTAACAGCTGAATGTTTACTTGGATGAACATCCTTAACTGCCTCTCCTAGGTTGTGCTAGATATCCATGTGTCATTTCTACCCTCCCAATAGATATTATGTGTCAGAATGTGGGTTGACTAAAATGTCTATATTAGCAGAATTTCAGTATCTGCACTTGGAGTGGAATCTGCTAAATTAACATACATACAAACATTGTCATGGAAAATTCCTTAACTGGCAGTGTGCCTTCAAAAGCAGAATCACTTCAGCCTGTAAATCTCTCTGTGCTGCTTCTGCTTCAAATATAAACTAACAGGGTTGTAGCACTTCAGTTTCAATTCTAAAAATGTGTCTTGGAGTGTGCAATGGCACAAACATGCCACATTCATGCTCCCATGCACTACAAAACATTTTTCTGGAATCAGGTCCAAAGCACTGTACAGGTCTATAAGCAATCTGCCAGAGGCAACTTAATCAAATGCTAGTTTCCATGTAAAGTCCCTAAATGTGGCTAACACACTCACAGAGATATATATACACACACACATTAGATGGCCATTATGTAACTGCTTATGTTTTTAAAATGTGCTTATTTCACTCAAAGCAATGTGGGTCAATCAAGCCCTTTAATTGTTTCCTTGAGATGTGCCACAGCATCATTTCTTGCATCTTCTCTACAGTAGCACACTTTTTTCTCTTCTGAAGATAGCCTCACAACTTGAAACTATCCAAACCAAACAGAACACATCAAGCTTTATGTGACAGAACAGAAAATAATCATATACCTGTGCTACCTGTGTGGAACTACAAGCATAGGCTTTATCAACTACCTGTCAAGCCATGAATAGTGGCTGCATCTAGCTTGGTGCATCATAAATTGTGCAGGCATGCTCAAGGGCAGTATGAACAATTTTACTGCCCACTATTCTCATTATTTCCATCATTCCTTTGTTCATTTCTCCTTCAGTTTTCTGATTCCTTCACCAAAACAACACTCTTTTTCAGTCCTCAGCTTTGTAGTCTCACTACTCCTTGCCAAGAACTAACAGAAAATCCTTCCTCTTCTTCCGTCTCCCCTGTGAAGGGTTAACAAAAAAGCACCACCACCAAAGGTGCAGGACTCCTTGTAGAATTACAACAACAATATCTTTTTTCAGTACTCAAGTTTCTCTAGTGAATAGCAATTTGTAGCAAAGTCAGTTCTTTACAATGGCCACTGCATCCTGTGAAGGAAAGAGTGAGAGAAGAAATACCTGACTGAATAGCACCTAAAATCAAGGGTTATTATTTGCCAGAACTTTTACGAGGTAGAAATGGAGACAAGGGAAGACAAGATGTGCCCTCAGAAGTTATACTGGATTTAGGAAGAACTCTTAAACCAAATTGGGCTGGTTCAAACAGTTTGAGGATCTGTAAATAAGGGTTCTTATTTAGGAGAAGGGGATGGCAGAGGATGAGATGGTTAGATAGCATCACTGAAGCAATGAGCATGAAAGTGAGCAAACTCAGGGAGGCAGTGAAGGACAGGAAGGCCTGGCGTGATATGGTTCATGGGGTCACGAAGAGTCGGACACAACTTAACGACTGAACAACAACAAAAAAATAAGTGTTCTCCAAATTGCCTTGAAAGAAAGCCAGTTTAATGTAGTGGTTAAGGCATCGGGTTAAAAACCGGGAGACCATGAGTTCTAGTCCCACCTTAGGCACAAAGCCAGCGGGGTGACCTTGGGCCAATCACTCTCTCTCAGTCCTTGGAAGGAGGCCATGGCAAACCACTTCTGAAAAACCTTGCCAAGAAAACTGCAGGGACTAGTCCAGGCAGTCCCCAGGAGTCAACACTGACTTGAAGGCAACAAACAAACAAATTGCTCTTTAGCAAATCTGGTCTTAATGATGATACAGATCTGTAAAACGTACAATACGTCTACCCAAATTTTCATAGAGAGAGCATTCTACAGTGTGGAGTGGTATGCAGGCATTACTGGGCTACAGTTTTGTAAATAATGATTTGTGAATGATGAGTCTAGTTTCTTCATCAAAGAGTTATGCCATCCAAGTGCTTGTTATACCTCCTTAAATCAATGTTAAAATTGCTGAGTCTTCATTAATCCTTTTAAAATTATGCAGATGTCTTCTTTGGGGATACTTCAGTGATATATATGTCATATTTATAAAAAATTATCTGTATCAAATAGAATAGAGGGTTATGATTAGGGTTAGGGTAAGCAAAGAAAAGTATTTTCCTTTTTTAAAGATGTTAAAGTTTCTACCCTTGCCATGTGCTTATTCCTTTGAAATGACTTATCCCTTTAAAAGGATCTATAGCCTTTCTACATTTTATAACATTCTTCCATAAATTAAAAACAGCATCATTTTTTAAAATTATCATAAGAAAATTGCTACTTTGTAAATAAAGGATTGTTTTAAAAACAGGAAAAAAGACTACTTAGAATAACTCTCTAGTTATTAGGGTTGTGTGAAGTTTCAAACTGATGATGCAATTCAACAAAGCTTTGATCAAATTACTCTACTGAAACAGATTTGTAAACTGAAGTAGGAACCTGATTAAAACATGAATCAGTTTGGAGCCTTCCAAAGCACTTCTGTGGTCTGATTCCCCCCCCCTTTTGGGGGGGGGCAATTCTCATAGGGAATATACAATATTGCAGTATATGGAGAATGCTAAGCAGGGGGCTGGTTGAAAGATGTGATCGAATCTCAGACATTGATAGGAACAGCCAATGAGATTAATCCTCTCATTGAACTTTCTGCCTCTCAGAGGTCTTTTGGGGATTGCAAGGCGAACATTTCTTTGGGCTTCATTCACTTTCTCAGCATCAACTTCTTTGATATGGACAATCATAAGCCCTACCTTTGCACTCTCTTGTGCTAATGGAGTGTTACACTTCCATGCTGTGGAGAGTGCAAAGCACTAATGAGGGATCAATTCACTTCCAGCATTCTAAATACAGGCTCCTGGATGACCTTACTTTTTAATACTGCTAAACTCAAGCAGGTTGAAGTCTCTTGACCAGTGTTTCTCAACCTCAGCAACTTTAAGATGTGTGGACTTTAATTCCCTGGCTGGGGAATTCTGGGAGTTGAAGTCCACACATCTTAAAGTTGCTGAGGTTGAGAAACTGCTTTTGACAATGGGTGAGTGAATGACAGGCTAACATTTGCAGGCACTGACCCAAACTTTTAATGCTCCAAAAAACAGTGGGGTGGCAAGGCTACAAAAAAGAGCCAGGCCCTTTCTCCATTGCTTGCTTATCTCTATTGCACTGTATCTCATTGTGACTCCTGCTTCTGCTACCTTTCCTAATTAATTAACATACAGTAGAGTATTGCCTGTGATAAGGGTCTCCTTCCTAAGACAGGCCAAAATTGTCAACCAGCTATGCCAATCCCTTGGTACCTCCCCCACAGTACAGTGATCAGACACAGATGGGCATAAGCCCGTGGGACCCCAGAAAACCAAATGTAAAGGTAAAAGCTTATTTTTAATACAATTTTGGAAAGTTTGTATTTTTATATTTGTACTTTCTGCATTGATTTAGCCAATTTCTGTATGGGTTGTTAGCTGGACCATTTGGAGGCTGCTCTGCTGTCTCTCCAACCTCTCCAACCCCCCCCCCCACCTTAATCTTTGCTATCTTTGTCCTTTCAGGAATATTTCAAAAATGTACTGGGATAACCAGAAAAGAGCCAGTTTGGTGTAGTGGTTAGGGCATTAGGCTAGAAAACAGGAGACGATGAGTTCTAATCCTGCCTTTGGCACATAGCCAACTGGATGATCTTGGGCCAGTCACTCTCTCTCAGCCCTAGGAAGGAAGCAATGGCAAACCACTTCTGAAAAACCTTGCTAAGAAAACTGCAGGGATTAATCCAGGCAGTCCCCACGAGTCAACACAGATTCTAAGGTGCACACACACACACACCATGGTAGCACCCTTGAAGATATCGAACTTGACAAGGTTAACATTTTTAAATGATCTGCCATCCTTGCTGTTTTTATCCTTTTCTGACCCAAAACAAAGCAGCTTTAGGTGTTTAAAGTTTTTTATATTCCCATTTTTTCCTTATAAGTCTTCTAAATAAATAAATATTCCTTTGAATGATTTTTTTTCCAAATCAAATCTAAGATTTTGAGGTAGTTCAAACCTAACTGAATCATGTCCTCTTCAAATGTTGAATTGAATCAGGGCAGATTCACACAGATGTGTCATTTATCAGAAATTTTACATATTTCTTACTTTTAGAAGGGGACACTATACATGCATATTTCATAAAACTCTCTAAAGAGCTGAAGATGAAAGCCATTTATTGATTTCCCAAACACAGTTAATGGAGATATATGAAACTATGGATTTTCCAAAATGATATTCTGATTTAGATTCAATTTGACTCAAGTAGAAACCAAAGCCATCTAGGTCTGATCGCACCATTCTTCACATTCCTAGAGAACCCTCTACATCATATAGGTGTACAATGGTGTGAAAAGTACAGAAAAAGCAATTTGTTTTGAGCATGGAACAAAATAGCCTAACTTGGAACATTATCTTCTGTTGGGATATTCCAAGATGACTGTGTTCCTGTGGGGAGGAAAACCTGGAAGGAGGATTCTGTGTTCTATAATTTCCGAACAAAATTTTGAATGTTTCAAAGGAATATTTATTTATTTAGAAGACTTATAAGGAAAAAATGGGAATATAAGCAATTCCTACTTCCCTTGCTTTTCACCCTGAGCCAACAAAAGTTGGTGTGGTGGTACTTTAGGGAAACTGCTATCTACAATGTAATCTTCAGTGATTTTTTAAAAAAGGAATTTCAAAACATTTTAAAAGTTTCCATAAGAAACAATGGAAGAACATCTTTTCTTTTTCTCAGCCTTTCTGCTAAGCCTATGAAAATTGAGCAAAGTGTAGTTCAAATAGTTTCAGTGTGAGAATCTCTATCTGGTTCAGATATTCAAACTGCTGAATTCTATTGATTTGATTCAGATTTCAAAAACCTCAGTGGTAACAGGGCTAGCACATCATGCAGGTTATGTGCTTGATTTGTTATTCTATTTTGATGGGAAGGTGTTCTGTGGGGAGGATCTGTCAGATCTCTCCTTGTCATGAAGGATCATTATCTGGTTAAAGATGAATTAGTAGCTACACCTCATGGCAACAATAATGTTCTGCTTGAAATGGTTGTTGGATCCAACTCATTCCAAGAGGACTTGGACAGGATTGGGGCTAGTCTGACAGTGATTCTGTCAATGTCCTGGTTAGTATCTGAATTAGGGAGCTCCCAGAAAGGTCAACACAACTGCATTGAAGTATCTTCTCTGATCTGTTGTAGTTATACATATAGCAAAGAAGCAAGTTTTTTTCCCCCCTGCACATACTGCATTCTGAAGTTCTTTCAGGTTGGGGGGATAATTTGTACCCCTGCTTACTTCTCCCACAGTTTTATTACAGTCTTGTTGTGGTGCTTTCAATGAGTCTCCTGCAAATAAAATTTCTTGTATTTGGACTGTCTGGAACTTAAAATTGTGAACTGTATGATGATAACCTCCAGGCTTGACTATAACCATGTGCTCTCCACAGGACTGTCTTCATGATAGTCCAGAAACTTCAGTTAGTACAAAATTCAGCAGCCTGGTTGGTCTAGGAAGGAACACAAAGGGGCCATGTTATACTTACACTTAAAGCACTGCACTGGCTCCCAATTTGTTTCATGAATTGCTGATCATTTAGCTTTAAAGCTCTGTGTGGCTTAGGCCCAAGCTATTTGAGGGAACACCTTTTCCTTCTATACTTATTGAGATTATCTGAGAAGGTCCGCCTGCAGTTGTTGCAAATTCTCCATTTATAGTTCACTCATTCTTTTTCTCTTTCAAACTCCCTGCTGAGACTCACATGCAGATCATTTCTCTTACATATTCTGCCTAACTCAACTGGGTTAGACAGGGGTGGCTGTGACTTAGTAGTACAGTCTTAGTCGGGGGGGGGGGATTATTAGTGGAGACACTCACATACTTTCAGTGCAGATTCAGGAATTTAAGATCATATGTGGTAATGGAATGCTCTGGGAACATACAGAACACAAGAGAGTCTCTGTTAATCTACAGAAACTTTAATTACAATGGCTTAAACTTTTCATGGACACACACACACACACACTTTTACACTGCTACACCCAGGCCAAATAATGCACAGGGATTGGGGAAGACAGGAATGCTCCATAGATTTATTTATTTTAACAATTTATATAGCTGTATATCTCACAGCAGTGACTCTGAGCAGCACACAGAAGATTAAAACCAACAAAACTCAATATAGCAAATAGAACCTTAAAATAACAACAACATATGCCTGGGCCTAAAATTAATCCAGTATTAATCCATACAGAGCAAACAAACAAATCCATCAACAGGACTGGTTTAACCTCCTACTCCAAGTTCTGGACTTAACTTAACTTAACTTAACTTAACAACTAAACAACAACAATGCACAAATTGGGGGTTCTATTGTGCCACTTGTCCTTTGTCAACCACATTCTGCCAGTGTGCCATCCTGTGTTACCTTAGCTGTTTTTTTCATTGACTCGTTGGGTTGCTGAGTGAAATGTGACTTGTTGCATGGCAAATTGGTTGCTGTTTTGACAGATTGCTTGCTTACCTGTGACTCACTGCATGGCAATTCTTACTGCTGGTACCTTGGTTCACACTTGCTATTTTACAGGCTCCTTTGCATGTCTACATTTTCCCCAGGTTCAAATTCTATTCATCTATTTTCCCCTATATTTTATTTCTTGTACAGTAATACAGTTGCTATTAATTAGTCTGGTAAAAACTCAATATTTGTGGGGCCCAACATTTTGATTAGCTTTATAAAAGGCACTTAACACATATTTTTGGATAGGCTTTTAACTACTGATTATCTTAATTATTGATGTTATTCCTTTACTTGTTTGTTTTAATTGCTATTCTAAAAGTGTTTAATGTTCAGATTTTAAATGCAAACTGCTGACAGACTTTGGTGGACGGCAGTATATCAAATTAAATAAATAAAGGGAATAATAGAAATCAATTTGGAAAAAGCAATTTTTGTGCACATGCAGAAACATCCAGATTGTCTTAACTAATTTAGAAGCATTTAATTCAATTCAGCAATTGCATTTGGAAAGACAATTCAATTTGGAGATTCAATCAAATCATCTTCAAATTGAATATCTGAAAAATATTTTGCACAGCCACAGAAGTCCAGCAATGAGGAGCACAGAACAAGATACACTTCAAAACGGCTCACAAACAACAACAGCAGTAACAACAAAAAACGATGTATTAGTTTGAGGTTTCTGCCTCTAACACTGAGCACAGAACACACTTCTGCATTCAGCAGTGATCAACAAACAGAAGTAACATTGGGTTTTTTTGCATTTGGCATGCTGACTGAAAGCTCAGTATCAACAAGAATATGCACAGAATATACACAGGAAAACTCAACAATCCAACAAAAGCAATGTAGTATTGACAGTTTACAAGCTGAAAATTTCATCAGCATTATTAGCAATATTTGCACAGGAGAGAGTTTTGCATCTGACCAATACTTCTCTGCCTGCCACAGAGAGCATGATACAGAACACAAGATACACAAAACAGAAACATGAACTACAACTTCCCCATAGCAATACATTTTTAAAAGGCAGTCAAGTGGTCTCTCTAGGGATGCAGGCATGTGGATCAGCCATCCACAATCACCTCTGTATGCAGCTGCAGTGCATTGTCTTATCCAGGTAGGTCAATGACTGGAACTCAACCACTGTATTTAAATGCTTATTCCTTCTACCTCACCTTCTACTTCTTTCTTCCTTCATTAGACTCAAAATATGCTTCTCCTTTCAGGAAAACCTTTTACTAAACAGAAACCTTGGGATGTAATGCTCTTAAGAATTTGGCTGAATGGGTTTTATAGATGGGTATTTACTCCCTATTTAGAATCCTAACTCTATGATTAGAGACCTTGGAGGGAGGATTTCCAGGGCAGGAACCCTCAGAGCATCCCAGACAAATGGCTACTCAGTCTTTGCTTATAAACCTCCACTAATGGAATGCCCACATCTTCTGGCAACAGGCTGTTCTGCTGATTAACAACTCCCCCAGTGAGGAAATTCCTCCTTACTTCATGTGTGGATCTCCTTCTGTAAAGCTTCCAGTCATTGGTTCTTATTAGATGTCTCTAGAGATATATATATGCATTTCTTGATTGGCCTGAAAAGTGCTTGATTCTTTGCCTTCCAAGGATTAAAGTTTTGCCTAAGCCTCCAATGACTAGTGGAAAAACATATATGGATAATTCAAGTCTCCTCCTCCTTCTTTTCTACCACCTTCCCAAACTTTTGCCAGGTGTAATCAGAGATGGTATAAATAGCTAAGAGTGCATAGGAACAACTGCTACTGTTTACATGCCTGACATCTCTGGGTGATAGTGTTATGTGCTCATGTGTAGAAGGCAGTTGTGTCACAGTGGCAGATTCTAGAATCACAACAGTGTCAGTGAACAGCAATATCAGAGACCATTCAAGTGGCAGAAGAATTAGATTACTGAGGATGTTTCAAACAATGTACAGATAGATGTAACTTATATACTTTTTCCCCCTTGGAACATAAATTGTGTAACTATTCCATGGTATCATAGTGAGTCATCCAGTGACTGAGCATGGTACTGAAATGCAAACATAGCATGGAAGACTTATCACTGGATGCAGAACCCTGCCTCCAAGATGGAAGGGGTCAATGCCATTTTTCTTTTTTAGCATTTTTGCTTACATTTTTCTTCCCCTTAGTGGCCATTGGAGGAGGTGGAGAATAATGCATACACCATACTCCAACTTATATATTTCTTACCATTTTGGGGGATGGGAGTGAAACCCAGGGTTCAGGGGCAATATGATTTGGGTGAGCCCAAAGATTTCTACTCCTTTTTGCTTTACTGCTATTAAGCAAAAACAGTGGAGGAGCAACTCTAATGAATCACAAGTTCAAGAAGTTAGATGATGGTGGATTTTCCTCTCTACTTAGGAAGAAAAAATACTACTTCCTCTAGCTTCTAGGATGTCCTAATAAGGGCCATAGGATTGATATCTGTATCTTTACATTTAGTTAAGTTTCTACTGGTTCTAGTCTTACATTGCTTCTAATTGTTATTTATAGCAGTTTGGCTATTCATTTATAACAGTCCTTGTCTCTCTTTTCATCACCTCTTTGTATCCTCTGTCCTCCTTTTCCTCATCTTTTTTTATTGCCACTATCTCATTCCCATTGTTTTAAAAAATTTTCAGTTCACTTTTCTCCATTCCCTGTAGGAAGAAGAAAATGATTTATTCCTTCACTAGCAGTCTTCTGTAAACATTTAAGTAATAGGTTTTAGATTGTGTTTGTGGGTGGTTTCTTTTTCTTTTTTTCAAAATGCCTGGATTGTATGAACTACCAAAGTGCTAATATGATACATAATTGCCTGAAATGAAAACTAGGTAAAGCAAGATGGTAACTCTCTACATACTTCATGGCAAAAAAATGGGTCTCATTCCAGAAGTTATATCTAAGATGCTCTAGTAATTTTACAAAAGACATAATCACCATTCACTGGTTATTCATGCTGTTTCAGTTATTACAATCTAATCTGGGTAATCACCTTTCAAAAATGTTCCATAAAATCAAAAGGTTGTCAAAGAAACTAGTTAGAGAAAAATGATTTTAAATTCCAGCATGGTCTGGATGAATTTAAGACAATATTTTCTCTCTTAGCAGATATATTACTTGGTGGTATATGTCTCTTGACTTTTTCTTTTCTATAAGAAAAAGCAGCTCTAGCGTATATATGTGGATTTCATTTTAAAAAAAAAAAAGCCAGAAGGGAGTTAAATACCTCCTTTCCTACCTGTATTTCTCCTTTCAACATGCAGCCTCTACTTTATATTGGACTTGAGGAGCTGTAAATTTGTTACTAATCCTTTTAGAACATGGATATATAATATATTTTTGGATTCAGTGCCACTTAGGGATCTTGTAGAATGAGTTGGGGGGCTGCATATGGGGGCTGCATATGGTTGGAGCAAAGGAAAGTTGGTACTGTGGTCCATGCAGAAAATGGATATGTCTATCTGGAAGCAGGAGGGGTAAAGACTGGTAAATGACAATAGAAGAGAGTATGTGTAGCTCAGGGTTGAACTGTGGAGTCCTTGGTGTTCTCTGAGCTTGGTTGTTTGCTTGCAGATGTTTCATTACCCGGCTAGGTAACATCTTCACTGCTAGAATGGAATAGGGTTTGCTCTCTGTTTACATACAGTGGCATGCCCTGTATTCGGACAAGGCAGCCATCAACAGAGAGATAAACAACATCTACACATTGTTCAAAAGAGACAATAAAAAGGAAAATAAAAGACCAGAACATCTCCTCACCAGCAATCATCACCCAGATAAGCAGAGATTAACACCAAGATTATCACCAGACATACAATCAACAGTAAGCAACACCCTAATCAAGGAACTACCAGAGGGAAAAAACAAAACAAAATAAAACCCCCACCCCCACTAACACTGGCAGGGCTTGCCACTGTATATAAACAGAGAGCAAACCCCATTCCATTCTAGCCCTGAAGATGTTACCTAGCCGGGTAATGAAATGTTTGCAAGAAAAGAACCAAGCTCAGAGAACCCCAAGGACTCCACGATTGGTAAACATCCCCACAAACAGTAGCTTCCCTCTTGTTCCTCCATTTATGAACTTGTCAGCTTTTCAAGGTAGACCAGACTAGGAAACCAAAGTTATGCATGCTAATACTACTTTTATTATAAGGTTATAGTAACAGAATCTTGCAAGTCTAAATGTGTCTCCCCTCCCACCCCTTTATCTTCAAGAGAACTATAGAGGGTCAAGTCTGAGACACTTTCTCAAATTACATTTCTGCCTGGGATTCAAATTTCTTTTGTCTGACCATTGTCTTGGTTGCAGCTTTTGCTCCTGTTCCTCCATGTTATTTCTTCTTCCCATTAAAGAACTCCTAGAAATGGTTTGTTCTTAAAAAAAGCTTGTACATTTCCGGTCTTTTCTTCTGTGCCCTAACCATTTCTTTCTTCTACTTCAGCCTCTGGTCCTAAAGTTGTTTTCACTTAATCTCCCCTGTCCCATATTACCAGGGAGGTAAGTAAGTAAGTAAGTAAGTAAGTAAATAAATAACCACGCCATTATAGCAATACATGTTAAAAAGAGCAAGGCTTTGATTGCATATTCACACTAGCCATCCTTGGGAAGTAAAAAAAAAAAAAAAAAAAACTAATACAACAAATAAAACTAACATATATAAAGCCAGATTATACATTTCAATTAAAAATATAAATATAAGTAAAATATGAACCTAAAAAGAATTACTGATAATTGGAAAGAGCCAAAAAAGATATTAGAACAGTGTCAAAGGCAGTGCTCAGCATGGAGGGCTGCCTTGGATCCAGAATGCAATAGAGTTATTCATTTAGAAATTAAGTTCCATAGCTTAAAGAGCTGTTTAGTGGGAGTTATGGGGAATAGGCAATATCTACCTGGCATCATCTATACTGGCTTGTTTTCCTTCCCCCTGTAGATTAGAGCTTGTACCACTACACATGCCAGTGCTTTTAACTTTTCAGTTCTTCCTCAGGGGAATAATTTTTATTAAAACAGAGACTTGTCTGGTTATGGAACTCTAAAACAATTGAGTTTCAAATCATATCTTTTTAAAAATAAATAAATATTAGTTGGCACTGTTCTAAAATTACAACCCCTCCTGTTGTTATTGTGTATAACAGCCAATATCAATAACATTTTATTACCAAAGTTTTTTATGAAATATTAATACCTTGTGTTAAATATACTCTTAACCTGAGCTTTCATTTTTATATAACTGGGATATTCTACAGTGTGCAAGGCTTTAGACTGCAGACAGTTTTGATCATATATGTATCCTGAACAAGAGTGTGCTAAGGAGGTGAAGCAGATAATTATGTCTACATTGCAGAAAGAGTAAGTAAGTGCTAGGTACTTGCTGATTTGTTATATTACTATCTTCAGCAGTTGTAGGTAGTTATTTTAAAATGTATTAATGATCAAAGACCAAAATATCAAACATATTACAATACAGGCAGATAAAACAAAGGGTCTGGAGAGAATGACCAGGAAATTAATAGAATTACAGACCATCCAGGCAGAAATAAACCAGCCAGCAGGCTTTACCAATGCTAAACCAGAAGATTTCTTACTTCAGTCATGATCTAACAAAATCTGGCAGCCCTCCTAGATATTTCTGTAGACTTGTCTACTAACAGAAATAGAGCATTCTCTTTACCAAGAAGCCAATGCAGGAGGTTAATAAGGGCATTAGTAATTCAAAGTGCCATGACTGATGAAAGGGACGTCACTCTAAAACACGTGAGACTGTCTCAATTGTCCCATCTGGACAAGGGCATAGGTGTTCTTGTTAAACCTTCCAAGATCACTGATGTCAAGATATGGAATCTGGCTACTGAAACACCCTTTGTGGAACAAAAAGGATATTATAAAAATAATTAAATAATGAAAAAGGTCTATACTGTAGTAATAAGGGGTTTCGTCCCTATCTATCAGCAAATCCTGGTCAAGGACTTGCTGTTTGATCTCTATGATGGTTCTCTCAAACTTTGACATCATCAGAAATTGGGCTCATAGGCCACAATAATTAGGTATGAAGCTATGCTTTCCTTTCAAGAAGAAGTAAATTTATCAGCCAAGATTAACTTGGCTGAAGCACTATCTGAAAAGACTAATTTTAGTCAATATTGTAGTTGGCAAAATCTTAAACAAGCCTTGATGATGGCAGACATTGGTAATTGAATGTATTTATTTATTTGGTAAATTTATATAGCCTCCCATCTCACATACATGACTCTAATGTTCTTCAGATGCTCCATGGCCCCTTGCCCAGTTAATTTTAATTAATTATAGTAACTTGCCATGGTTGCTGAGATTTATTAGAGTTAAATTTCAAACCCTGTGGAGAACGCCAGACCGCTTAGACCTGATCCAGAGCATATGCATAGATTTCACCCAGTGAGTTAACTCCAGAAATCCATTTCTGAGAATCTTCTTATAAAAACATACCCAAAGCAAAAAAAAAAAAAAAAAAGAAAAGAAATGTGTCCTGAAAAGTCTGGCCCATCTTTTGTATTAATTCTCAGAATAAAAGAGTAAGACTCTGCATACAAAGTTAACTCGTTCTACCAGTATATTAAACTTAAAACAAACATAGTCAAGCAATGGACCCATGGGAGAGAGGGAGAGGGAGGGGGGGCAGAAGGAAAATGAGCATTATGATGCCACTCTGTCCCTTTTGTATGTGTGTCATTATGTGGGACACATGTATGTGAGGGGTGAAGCTTGTATTGTGATGTTCATTTTGCAGGAATTTGTTAGGAGAAAAAGTAAATGTCTTTTGTCTCACCAGCTGAAACCCAGATAGCAGACTATAAGCAGATCCTATTTCAGCAACTAGCAGCCTGGAAGTTAATTTTTTTTTTTTTAAGCCTGAACTTCAGGCCTTGAGAGAGACCCTTGCAGATCATGAAGCCCTTTTTCACAAATAGTCCTTTGTTCATGAGGAATCTGCTCTGGTGCCAGCCCTCTAGCACTGGTTAAAAAGTTTAGGTTCATCTCAAGACCAGAAGAATCTCTTTCCATCTAGAGAAAGTAGATCTGATGGAATTTCTTTAAAAAGATTGGAATCTCCTCCAATCAGCCCCAGTATTATCAGAGGCAAATCACTCCAAAACTTGTATTTTTAGTTCCTGACATGCCGAATGTGTGCTAGTTGCAAGGAGAGGCCAAGTATTTATATTTTTCAAATAGTATTTCCTGTATGTGTTTGCTTTTGTCACAGACATTGCCAGTGCCTGAGGGAACAATCTATGGAGCTAAAAATAACATTTCAGTTCCTGGGTGATGGAAATACCAATGAAGGTGGTGGTGGTGGGGAGTCCCTTTCTCTCTTGATTTTTAATAATTTTAAGGAGCAGCTTTTGAAGCCAAGCACAAAACACAGATGTAGTTGTGTTAACATGGGCTCATTACAGATTGCTGACTCTTTGGGGGCCATATTCTGTTTCCTGAGGGAGCCAAAATGTGCAGTCGTCATGAACACAGATCTGACTGTATGACTTACAGAGGATATTGGTTAGGTCTGAAGGCCAGTACAGTACTTGATATATAGATATGGTTCCTTTTTTATTTCTCCCGCAAGAGCCGTGTTTCCTGTACAGCATTAAGCACAGTTGCTTGGGGTGGGAGGAATGCCACCATGCAAATGGTGGATCAGCCCCAAGACATTTCTTAGAAACATTCATATCTCCCTGGAAATGTTAGTGTTAGGCTATCATTCTCTAGTTCATGCTGTGTTGCCATCTGTTTCAGCTCACACTTCAAGTTTGCAGATTTGCCCTGCTTCCTCTACCTGTTTGACTCACAGCATTTCAACAAAGAATGGACCTCATGGGAAAGGGGGAGGGCTGCTCTGAAGCAGTTCAGGACCACTTTGATTGCTTCCAAATGCTTGCATTTCATCTCCAATACTATGTTTGACATGTGAAATTCAAGTTATATGCCAGTTGCTTCAAATATGCACCTGTTTTGGCAGAGTAAGAGCTTGTCCGCACTGTTTTCTTCCCCTGCCTATATTTCACTATCTTTCTGAAAAGTAAAAAACAAAATAAAACAAAACCAGCCATTACAACTTTTTTTTTTTTTATTAAGTAGTGGGAGATATTAAATGAAATTTTAGTTAGAATGGAGGACGCCGTAGCATCTGTTAAGCCAAGACACAAATTGGAAGATAAGCATTTGAAATAATCTAATTTCCTTAGCATTGTAGAGTTTGTTTAATTTGATTGTATATTTGTATGCAGCCCTTTAAACTGATTTCAGAATAGTTGGCAGCAGTTGGTAGACATTTCCTGGTTGTGTGTTGTTATAATTTTATATTATGCCAATAATTTATAAAGAGATGCAAATGTTTTTGAAGGAGGGGTATTTTTCCTCACACACTGAGAAGAAATGCTACAAATGTACAAGCCAGAGAGCCAAAGTTTCTCAGGGCAGAGATGAAAGTTATATCAAAAACCAACAGCTATCCAGCTTCAATGATGAAAAGCTCAAGGCAAAACATCTGTTAACCATGGAAAACATAGGAAAAAGAAAGTTGGAAATTTGATTATATAAGAGAAACCTTCTTCTTCATGTGGACAAAGGATCATCAACAGTTTTATGTGACTCCATCTTAATAGCCAATCAAGATTCTCATCTGGCCATGCCAAAGCTTGGGTCTGAGAGGCTGCAACTGAGTTTGCCTTGAGAGACAAAGGCATTGTCCATTTGTACAGAATTCAGTGTTTGGGAATCACTGCTGAGTTCTTGTCAGTGAATAAAGCAAGGGCTTAATTCTTACTATTATTCTCAAGTACAGTGTGAACAAAATATTTAAATATCAATTTTACTTTCTGCCAGAGCTACAGAATTTTGACTAATTTTAGGTCCTGAATTAAGATTTCATACATACCAGGCATCTTACAGAGGTCAGACTCTGTAGCAAACAGAACTTGGTGCACCTCACTGCTTAAATCCTATGGAGCTAAGAAGGAAAGTGATCCTGTAAGGTGGAGCAGAACTGCCTTACAACCATGTCCCCAACCACCACCTACCATAGCTGGTCAAGAAAAACACTATCAAAAGCAGCCAAATGATGAGAGTCCGTCTTTTTGTCTTTCACTCGTCTCTGTCATTCATCAAGGCAAACAAGACAGTTTTGGTACTGAACCTGGCCTGAAGCCAGATTGATATGCACACTTCATTCTATATCAAGATAGGCAACCCTTTCTGTAACCCCAAGAGCCACCTTTGACCGTAGCTGCTAAAAATGGATGGCATAGTTTCCCATCATTTTGAGCTAAGAAACTCAAAAACTGTAGCATGACCCTAAGAAAAGCAGAAGCTAAATCACCAAATAAAAAAGCAAAAAAACAAAAGAAACCCTCCAGAAAATATTCTACCCATCCTACTCCACATAGTGTGGTCTATGATAATAAAAATGTTGCATCTATCTATCTACCCACCCACCCCACAACTTTTTATATAACATAAAATATAACATTTGCATATTGTACAAGTGTTGAGTTATATCTAATACTCTCATTTTTAATGGTAAAGACAGATATAATGCAAAGAGAGATTGCAACGCATCCCTGAAGTACAGGCATAGCCCAGTTTCTTTCAGGCATCACAGTATAAATGACAGCTGAGCATTTCAGGGAATTAAACACTAGCTCAGCCATGAATTTTGCCCTTCTCCTACATTTCAAGCACAGTGTCAACTTTTTTTTTTTTTTTTTAAGTTTTAATCACATTGTACAAAAGTGTGCAGATTCATATGTAAACACCAACACTCCTGGGGAAACCTATCAATATTTTATGGAACTAAAACTTTATTATCTAGGCATTTTGATGTTCATAACAAATTCAGATGAAGAACAAGGGTTCCTAAAGATAAATGAATGGAACCTTTGATGCATACTTTGACCCCCGGTTGGTGATTTTTCAGAGTGTTCATCCATACTTTTCATACAGAGTAGAAATAAGAAACGACATACTCCCAGTTGGAGGTATACTTGGCTTATACATTCTGGCTGTGTTTGTATGACATACATAGAATGGTTAACTCAATTAACCCAAATAACCTAATCATGGTTTCTTGATCAATGATGGCTACCAGAGCTACATGTAGTGATTCCAATGTCCCAATTCTTTTTCCTGAAACAATACTGAAGAGACAGAAATGCAGAATATTACTGCTCCCTAAAAACTTGACTAACAACTGTTCTCGAAAGAATGCCGAGAGGATTTTCCAACCATCCACAGTTCTGAAGACTCGGGATGAACACAAGAAGCTTCCCATCAATCTGGACGGCCAAGTAACTTCATGTGGTCAGTGATGGGCCTTCAAACTGTTTAGGCTTTTAAAGGAAATCCCCACAATTTAGAATTAAGCCAGTAAACAGACTGGATGCCACTAAACCTGATAAAACATTGGAATTACTGTCTGCAAAATTCCAGCTCTAGTCACAGTATATTTTTTTGCCCCTTTGATTCCTAATGGTTTTCAAAAGCATCTTCATAGAGGGTGTGTTTGCATGATTCTATTCCACTTTTCACTAGCCAGGTTTCTCCCACATGTATCAAAAATATGACTCCTAAAATCCCCAGCCACAGGCTGTGAATTCTAGCAACTGCACTCCCAGCACACTTGGAGACCACCAGGTTGGGCAAAGGTATTTAACTGTTCTGCTTTCCATCATCACATTTATTCAAATTATTTTCTGAAATCCATAAATATTTCTGGATATAATTTTCATGCTAGGTATGAAAATTAAAATGTTACCCTTATTGTATCATTTTAGGTATGTATTTGGCACTGTTTCCATTGCTGCTTTCAGCTAAACATTCTCTTTGAATTACAAAGCAAACTCTAAAAGCAAAGTAGTTAGTTTTCCTTCTCACATCATGGTTCTATACACATTAAATGAAGTTTAATTCCTTTGGGCTCCATTTGCCCTCCAGAGCCTCCTCTAGTTTTCCTATATATTCTTTTCAGTCATATTGATTAGGCAGCTGTTTTCATGTAAAGACATACTTTGTTGCCATAGAATGGTATTCAGCAGGTGTTACCATGCAGACAAGTGTTGACAGTATAAAAATTAAATTAGCACCCAATAAAATGTTAACACCTGGGCTGATAAATGGGAATATCATTGCATTTCACCTTTTAAGACTATGAATTCATGCTTCTCTAGCATTACTGTGACTTTGGCTAACATCACAACACTTTGCCCTATCCAAAAGAAGTGCTTTCATTGTTACCTTTCCTTTTTAAAGTTTTGCAGGTTCTGATGCCATGTCCCCATGACTTCTACTAGAATGATAGGGCAGAAAGAAAAATGTGGACACCTGTTTAATTGAAGTAAATGAAGGCTGCAAAAATCCAGATGACAACTAGGTGTCCGCAAAGAATTAGAGGTTTCTGTAGCTCTTTGCTTCCATCTAATGCTTGTCCAGAGAAGGCACTAGAATTATTTAAACAGGCACATTACAAAGTAAGTTGATTACTTATCACAAAAGACTCACATGGAAAAGTAGGAATTTAAAACAGGGTAAAGCAGTAATGCAGTTTTTGATTTGGCTGGTTGCCCAGTCTCTTTCTCATGTGGGAACAAAGTAAGAAACCAGCCCTCACCAACATGCACCAATCAGAAACCAACTCAGCTAAAGGCCATTCAGAAGTCAGGATGCCTGGCTATAAAAACAGAAGCCCAGTCAGCCCCTGCTCAGTTGCCTGCGGTCTGCATAGCAGACCACTCTGCCTCCTAAGTTGCTGGCTGCAGTTGCTGGAGAAATGTCAGGAAATCTGTTCTCTAGACCAGGGTTCCTCAACCTCAGCAACTTTAAGATGGGTGGACTTCAACTCCCAGAATTCTCCAGCCAGCCATGCTGGCTGGGGGAATTCTGGGAGTTGAAGTCCACCCATCTTAAAGTTGCTGAGGTTGAGGAGCCCTGCTCTAGACCATGGTCACTAAACCCTGAAGCTCATCACTGCCTAACAGATACTGGCCATGAAAGCCTACACCAGTTTAACAGCAATAAACTTATCTACTTGGGCTGTTCAAGCTCTGAAAATGATTCAGAAGTGCTTCACTGGGTTATAAGCATTGCACCTTCCTGCTAGTCATTAAAAGAGCTTTCACCCAAGCTTGAAAAAAAGTTGCAGCAGCTTTAAGAGTCACTTCGGCTTTAGTGAGTCAACTCCTTAAAACAGCTACTAGTTTTTCCCAGCTTGAATGGAAATGTGAAAAAGACAGGCTGTTTTAATGAGTAACACAGTATTGTTTTGCTCATTTGAGATCTGATGAATTTCTTCTGAATCATTTTCAAACTGTGCCCTGCCTTAATATCTACTAACCTGATATCACATCTTCAGATTTGCTTGTAAGATCCCCTGCCACAGATTCTTACCTTGAAATATACATTTCATAAATTAAGCCTGATCTCCCATTCCTGTTTATGTCTTTTTAAAGGAAGAACTCACTAATAGATACATCCTTCACTGTAACTCCTTTTGCAGGTTATATAGTAATATTTCTAGGGAATGCCTTATTAATTTTTCTGACTTATTCAGCTAGCTTAAGTAGCCTTGTGATTACAAGTATCTTTCATCAGCTTACGCAGTGACCTTACCTGAATGGAGCTAGCTGGACCAATTCCCCTAAGACTATTGCAATAAATTATACCTTCGGTGACTTTAAAAATGGTTTGGAAATTGGAAGTGGTCCAAAATCGGACCATAGGATTATTAATGGGACTAACTCTTTTGTTCTGGCACCAAGCTGATCTAAACTTTAAAGCTCTAAATTGCTTAGAACTAGTTACCTAAATCTTGAGATCTTCTTTAGAAGCTCTCCTCTAAGTGTTCCTACCAAATAAGGTGGAATGAGTGATCGTTACGGAAGATCTCTTTGGTGATGATACCTAGATATTGAAAAAGCATTTTCTGACAGGCTGCCATTTTTATTATCTTTACAAGGCCAGACAAGATCTTTTTATTCACTAACACCTTTTAAATTATGCTTGTCCTTTAACTTGACCTTCTCAATTTAAAATCTCAATAGTTTATGTTTTATCTTATAATATTGTGGTTTTAATATGTGTTATCTCCTCAGAGTATCTATGAATCTCTGTTACAGGGCAGCTATAAACCTATAATAAATATATAAGCAATATATTTGTGAGTGCACATATGAGAGAGAGAGAGAGAGATGTCAGGACAATGTAGATATGGATGGTTCCCCTTTTTAAAAGGATCTCATTGCACCAAATCCTTGATTTATGCCAGTAGACTGTGCCTTATTGAACCCCTAGCAGGCCTTTAGCTATATTATATAATTGCAAAACTTTCAGCAAAGATATCGGTTTTATTCAGTTCAGGGCAGAAGCAATATCTGAATTTCCTACTGTTTGCATGCCAGCTCATCAATCTCTCTAACTGATATTTTATACTTCCCACTGATTTCATCAAGCCCCTCAAACATGGCCAGATACAGACATCAGTAGCAGCTGATTGAGTGTAAACTTAGGTCACATATTTAGAACAGAACATTTTCTTTTCCACAGATATTGGTCCTGGCTTGATGAAATGGCTAATATATTTTCAGGGGCCTCAAATATCACCATGGTGCAGGTTAGCTTCTATCTACTGCTTTTTCAGAAGTATTTCATTAGGTATAATGTCAATTTTATTTAGCTCCATTTCATTTTGGTTCACAGCCATAAAACTATGTTCTTAAATGTTAATAATAATTTTCATCATAGACTCAGGAAGCGAAGGGCAAAACATATTCAGGAATCAAATAAACTCTATTTAAAAGCATTCTCTATATTCCCACAAATGGTCATTTATAAAGGTTATATAAAAGCATGAATGATTTGATGTGTTGAGATGTTCCTATAATAATATCTTAACAAAGCATTGTTTTTGCACACAGCTGACATCTGATTTTATGTGTGTTTCTTTTCCAACTATGAATGGAACAGAAGCAAAAGAAATATCTAGAAGATGTCATGAGATAAGACTCTTAAGAATAAAAGCTGTGGTCAGAAGAATGTTTAACAAGAAACCAGCTTTCTGACAGAAACAATAATATTTTCTACTTCCGATCTGAGAAGGAGAGCAGTGTTGTACAAGTGATTAATGAGAAAGTGCCAAATACAAAAGATGGATATCTGTAGATTTGGAAACCCCTTGAAGAAAAGAGAAGCAGAAAGAAATCTGTAGACCTGCTTACTGACACTCCCCCCTCCACCGCCCGCCACCAGGCTGTGAGTTAGGGTGGATGAAGCCCCTTGTCAGATGTGTATTAGGGTGGCTGAATTCCCATCTTGTTCATGCATTTTGTACTGTATTTTCAACTTGTCTATTTTGTTTTGTTATATTATGGGCTACCCAGAGCCAGTCTGGAGTCAGGCATGCCTAATTCAAATAAATAAATAAACAAAATAAATAAAATACCTTAAGGGAAGTCACACATACAAATGCCAAGATCTGTTCTTCACGTAGTCAGTGTGATGTTATAAAATGACAATCTAGTTAAAAGTTGGGGTAGACTTCCTGAAAGTAAGAGCAACTCAATAGTGGAACCAGCTGCAAAGGAGGCTGGTAGGCTCCTCTTTGCTGAATATATTTACACAGAAGCTTTTATCAGTTATGTTTTAATTTGGATTCCAGCATGAAACAGAGGATTCAGACTTGTTGGTCTAAAATCTCCATGATTCTATGGAAAGAAACTTCCTGTAAGATCCAGGTATGATAACATTATAACATTATAAAACATGCCACTTCTTCCCCAAGGAAATATAGGCTGCATTTGCAGCGTTCTGCACCAAAATAGTTGTTCTGACCTCACACAGGCAGGAGTGATGAAATTATCCTGAGAATTGGTTGTCCAGCCGAGGAAACAATTCCTACTCCGTGTCACAGAAAATGAAGAGAGCTTATGCATACGTGATATTTCCCTTCACAGCTGAATAAAGTTTTCCTAGTTGCCCAACAGATCCTTTTTTGCTTTCTGTCTCTGAAAAAGACAACATGAAATAAAGAAGGTTAATAGATCTCCATCACTGGTGCCAAAAGCCAATCTACCCTTCCAGTTTACCCAGTGTGAGCACAAGCAACCCACCATTTCTGGACAGCAAAAATGTATGACGTTGTCCTCAGTCCCCAACAAGCCAGCCTCTAATGCAATGTTCCTCCCACCAATCCTCCATGTTTTCTGGCTGTTCATCAAAAATAGTGTTTTCCTTCTTGTGCTGGTTTAAGCCATGTTGACCAGCTTCCATAATGTGCTTCCATACTTTGTATGCAACTCCCTCCACTCCAGTTGGGTACTGCTGCCTATGGTGGGAGGGCACCTCCCTTGCAGTCATTGATTGCTGCACTCTGCTGCCATTTTTAACAAGTTCAAGCTGGGCTTTACAAGTTACAAGATGGGTCCCCCCCCCCAACAACTTCATTGATGCATCAGTCAAGGATGGACCAGTCTTCCTTTCTTTTTAAAAAACCAGATGAAATATTGATAAGCATTCTGCCACTTTCTCCTCAAGCCCAAGCAATAGGAAAAATAATAAAACTGTAGATCTTGCTTGCTTGCTTGCTTGCTCTCTCTCTCTCTCTCTCTCTCTCTCTCTCTCTCTCTCTCTCTCTCTCTCTCTCTCTCTCTCAGGCCAGGAGGGCTAAAAAAGAATGGGAATCCACAAATCAGGGGAGGTGCTGAACACAGTCCAGACAAAGCGTCAACTCATCACCATGAGCAACGGAAGGGAAATCTGGAAAGGGATTTCTCAAGCAAGCTTTGTTTCTGGATGTTTGTGCAGGGGGAACTAGCAGCTGAAGGCTGCAGTGCAGAAAAGCCCCAAGTCACAAAAGCTGCCTTTTCACATCTGAAGGGAAGCAGAGCCAACCTGACTATGTAGCTACCCACCAGAAAACGAAATAAGAAAGGCCACTTATTTTCACAATCTTACCTTTTGCCTGTTGATTAAACATTATTTTGTCTTTCCCGTTTATTTATGTGTTCCCTCGCCCCATTCAGTTATCCATTTTTTGCCTTCCTAACCATTCACTCTAAGACTTGGTTCACCCAAAGCACTATGCAATAATGTAATTTATTTGGTTCTATTTTAGTGTGCAATGTGAATGTGCCATTGTAGCCTGTGAACTGTAGGTTATGATTTAGTTCAGGGACTGGCATCATGGAATCTGTGATATAGGTGCCAAGAGACATCATATCAGAGAGGAAGAGGAAGAAGAGTGGGGAAGAAGAAAAAAAGGCTTCTAAATTTTGTGTAATAATAACAAAACATTGTAACTTATCTTGGTGCACGTGTTAAGAATCTTGTAAGAAAGAACACAAGAGAGCTTGTGGGTACCAAGCCCCAAACACTCTGTCCTTTGTGCCCACTGATTCCCTGCTCCACCAGAGCAAGTGGAGACTGGTCATAACTATTTATAAGTCTGCCTGTCATCTGTACTCAAAATTCCAATGTTCCTTCAGCCCCAAACTTTGCCTACCTTTGGTTTAGAATAGTATTTGATCCCAACTTTTCTGGGACATTCAATAAACCATGGCTAAAAGAGGAGTCTTAGCACAATGCGTGAACCCTGTGCCCTTTGACATCTTTCTTATATCTGATTGCATTATCTGCCTTTTATCATCTCTTCTTTCTTTGTATGGCACTTCTTACACTGAACAGTACTTCTTTACATCATAAAAAATGTAGATAAATGCAGGTATCTCCCACTTACTTTTCTTCCTTAATTAGTTGTTAATCATTAAGAGGGTACAGTGTGTTTTCTTGTTTCTACTGTTACTAATTAACACATAAACCTGCAATCTCCTATCCAAGCACTGACCAGATTTTAACTTGCTTAGCTTTAAAACCATTATTTTATTATCTGACTTCATATCACATTCAAGATTAAAAGTAGGGAATGTTGTGCTTGTGAGATGGTTTGAGTACCTCTCCCATGCCACGGGCCATGCTGGAGTGGATGATGGGAACTGAATTCCAAAATCTCAGGAGAGTGCTAGGTTACTTAACCTTATCCTGGAAAAATATTTGCTGTGTTGAATGGTTAAATTATGAAATCAAATTAAGAAAGGTTTTGTGGAGATCAAGGTTAAGTCCATTCTTAGCTGTGGATGACTGTGTGTTTTGGGCCAGTCATTCTCTCTCAGCCCAACCTCCTTCATAAGGTTGCTCTTGGGATAGAATGAAAACCGATCCCTATGTAAGTAGTCCTGAGCCTTTTCAGGAAAGATGAGATATAAATCTAAGAAACCATTTAAAAAAATGAAGCATATTTAACTATATTTCTTTCAGCTTCCATTAGGCAGCCTCAATATAAATGCTGTTAAGAAAGAAAAAGAGAGAGAGAGAGAGAGAGAGAGAGAGAGAGAGAAAGAAAGAAAGAAAGAAAGAAAGAAAGAAAGAGAGAAAGAAAGAAAGAAAGAAAGAAAGAAAGAAAGAAAGAAAGAAAGAAAGAAAGAAAGAAAATGTTTTGTTGATTAGCTCCTTCATGTATTTTCTAGTTGCAACTGAAGAAACCAATAATCCACAATTCATTGCTGTAGTACAATAGTAGATTCCTAGAGGAAAGTATAAAAACAGAACATGGAGTTCACTTTGACTTCTGAACATAAGGCATTTCTGGACCACACTTGCAATGTAGCCAATGGCTATAATGTAGACTTCTGGAAAACAGAAATGACCAATCTGCATTGAATTAGAAACAATTCCCTTCAGTAGCCAGCACACGAAGCAGCTTTCAGTTCAATTCAAGCTGCCTGTCACTGAGAGAAATCATAAGCCCATAAGCAATTACACTAACCTAGTGTGCTACTGACTATATATTTTTAAAATATGCTGCATTATAGGGGGAAACTATTTTTGTTTATTATAGCTTATTATTTTTCAACCTAGTGCTCTCCTGATGGATTGGATTTCTACCTGTTAAGATTACCTTCTGCAAAAATATGGATAACCAACAAATGGCAGGCAGATAGTTTCTCTGTACCTCTTTTCTGCCATCTAGTGGCTCTTGGGAAGTTTGCAGCCCAGTTCTAATTCCAGTAGTAGTGCTAGTTTAAGACTATGGGAATTGAAGCTACAGTCGAAAGTATTATGGCTTATTGTGTTTCCTCAAGACATTACATAAAGGAAACTTTGGGTCAGGGGCATCCACTGAGGAAGGTAAAAAAAGTCAAGATGGCAGCTTAGACCATGTGATTGAGGCCTTGTCACTCTTGTGCATGTGTTGATGTCACATGCACATACACAATGATGGGGCTTCAATTGTGTAGTTGCAGGCACCATTTTGAGACTTTCTACTAACCTGAGGACACTGCTAGTTTGGGGAATATAACACAACTACAGATTTCTATTCAACTGAGTAATTAGTACTTTTCTTCCAAATGCATTTGATGTCCTACTGGTTTTAATAGGAACTCACAAATAAAAGCAATTGATAGGAAACAGAATCCATTATAACTTCTCCTTTTTCTCCTCATCATGGAATTTTATATTTGTCCTGAGAGTTGTATGTTTCTTCTGGCCACAAACAGAAAACTTTCATGATATATATATATATAATTGACCTTTTATGTCATGGTCTTTTTCCATGTTTTGAAAAGTTTGCATCAGCACACAATAAAGTTTTGATCTCATGTGGTTAAACATACCATATATTTCATATGTTTGCCCTGTGCCTTGGTCTCAAGAGATATTTTTTTCTGATACCAATTTTATATATATATATATTACATATATATTTGGTATCAGAAAAAAAATGTATGCTACCTTTCTGTGTCCACAACTATTTTAACTTCCAATATGGCACAGCATGAAGAAACTCTATTATTGCACAACAGGGAGGACTGGAAGCTTTGGAGAATAAACCCATTATTTCAGCAGGCCAAAAACCAAGCAAGCAATGGATGAAAAGCTTTGGACCTCATGGCTTTCAGGTTATGGTGCATCAACCAATTAGAGTTCAGAGAAACAAATCATGGTCTCTGAAGTGCTGTCCAATGGCAAGCCAGCTATAAGTACATTTTAACGGCGATGGACATTTTCTCTTAATGGACTTAGGAAGTTAGCCTAAAAAATAAAACATCTTAAGGATGACTCTTTTTAGACAGAATGCCAGAAAGCCTGATAAACTGCAAACAGAGATAAAGAGTATCTAAATCGAGCTGTACACAAAACATTAAAGTAACTCAGAGGTGACCATTTGGGGCTTTTCTCCCTTGCTGAGTTAATGTTCTATCCACCTGTCTCTCCCACTGCCAATCCTTTTCATGCCTCTATTGCTTCTATTTTAACTTGCCATTGAATACAGGTGTCCTTACTGTGCATGTGCAAGGTGTTAAAGAAAATGATGGGTTAAACTCTGTGACTTTGCTGCCTTCCCACTTTCTGAGCATCACCAGCTGGTGGGAGACCATCTGCCAAATACAGCACTGCAGCAGGAAAGGGTTAGGCTTTGACACCTGAGATCTGACATCTTTAATACCATGTACCTTTCCTGTTGACAAGCAAAGGATAGCCAGAATTAGGAAGAGAATTGAAGGGAATGGATCAAAATCACGGAGGGAGCTGAGTCATATGGGCATACACACAATCCTGTGAATATACAAAAAACACAGAGAGTGGTTTTCCCAAGTTGTGAAAGATGCTTTTCCTCTCAGAAGAGAACGGTTCGATTACTCTAAACTCTGCACCTCCACAGACCAGTCACACAGACTTCCCTGAGAATGTGTTGAATCAGGAGAGGGTGTCTCATTTAAAAGTCATCCCATTTGCAAGTCTATTGTGACTGTTGACAGAATGGGGAGCCAAAGCATCAAATTTTAAACACCTTGAAATTGTTGCAAGTTGCTTTTGGCTTAAGGGTGGAAACACTCATTTAACTTTGCTAAGACTGCTTTAAGGCTGTCTCACAGATGAGTTGGCAATGAGATGAAGGCAACATTGTGGGGACATGGCAGAGGAATAATGTTGCCCAGCCAGACCATGGTTAGATCCCATACATAGGTCTACATTGATTGTTGTTGTTCAGTCGTTAAGTGGTGTCGGACTCTTCGTGACCCAATGAACCATATCATGCCAGGCCTTCCTGTCCTTTACTGCCTCCCTGAGTTTGCTCAGTTTCATGCTCATTGCTTCACTGATGCTATCTAGCCATCTCATCCTCTGCCGTCCCCTTCTCCTTTTGCCTTCAATCTTTCCCAGCATCAGGGTCTTTTCCAAAGAGTCTTCTCTTCGCATTAGGTGACCAAAGTATCTGAGCTTGAGCATCATTATCAATCCTTCCAATGAGTAGTCAGGGTTGATTCCTGTAAGATTGACTGGTTTGACCTCCTAGCAGTCCAGGGGACTCTTAACAGTCTTGTCCAGTAACCACAGTTCAAAGGCATCAATTCTTCGGTGCTCAGCCTTCTTTATGGTCCAGCTCTCATAACCATACATTACTACTGGAAAAACCATAGCTTTGATTATGCAGATCTTTGTCGGCAAGGTGATGTCTCTGCTTTTTAATATGCTGTCTAGGTTTGCCATAGCTTTCCTCCCAAGGAGCAAGCGTCTTTTAATTTCATGGCTGCAGTCTCCGTCTGCGGTGATCTTAGAGCCCAAATAAATGAAGTCTGTTACTGCTTCCATTTCTACCCCTCCTGTTTGCCAGGAATTGATGGATCCAGATGCCATGATCTTAGTTTTTTTTAATGTTGAGTTTCAAGCCAGCTTTTGCACTCTCCTCTTTCACCCTCATCAAGAGGCTCTTTAGTTCTTCTTCACTTTCTGCCATTAGGGTGGTATCATCTGCATATCTGAGGTTGTTGATGATTCTCCCTGCAACCTTAATTCCGGCTTGTGATTCTTCCAGCCTGGCATTTCTCATGATGTACTCTGCATATAAGTTAAATAAGCAGGGTGACAGTATACAGCCTTGTCGTGCTCCTTTCCCTATTTTGAACCAATCGGTTGTTCCATGACCAATAATTAAATCACCAATATTCATGTCAAAGCAGTAATAGAACAATTTCATAGAACTATAAAAACAAAATCTAGAGGTAATCTACAGATATTAACATTTTCAACTATACTGATGTGCTATTACATTTCTTAAATATTGATAACCACTCTTCCAAGAATCACCAGATCCAAATCTGTAGATCTTAATCATTCTAACAAACTGGCAGCCTGGAAAATAGTTTTCTGAGATCATAGAAATTTAAACAAAACAAGCAGAAAAATAATTCAGAGTCTCTTTGATTAGAAAAGGGGAACATGTATGCATTTATAAAAGTTAGAATGCATTTGAACAACACATTATCCCTTTTTGTGCTTCAAAACAATACATTAAAGAAATGTCACCAGAGATGGAGAAGTAAGCCTAGTAAATTAATTTGTATCTTAGGCAACTAGATCACCTTATACCAAAGGAAGAATTGCTATCCCTATCAGGATTTCATAAAATCTCTGCTAAACTAGGGTAAAATTTGTTTAGCCATGCAATTTTTTGCCAGACTGGAGAACAAGAATCAGCTTATTTAGAAAACAGTAATTCTACTTGAATGGGAGAGCACTAGAAACTCCAATTGTGCAGTAATCTTGGAAATAATAACAACAACAACAACCAGAAGAAGACAATGACAAACCATTTCAATACTGCTGCCATGAGAACAACTTGGGGTGTTATGTAGTCACCATATACAGTTAGACTCAAGGTAGACTTCACCTTCACTCCATCAAAGATTTATTAGAAAAGGCAACTTGGAAACTGGAAGTCAAAAATTTCGCTGAGGCATTTCCATACTGACATGTTCTTTTTCAGGAAAGCATGTTCTTAAATGACATAGATGTAAAAATTAAACTGACCCATAACCAACATACTGTTTGCTTCATGTTAAAGTAACAACCTTTACAAATGGCAAATTTTGACAGCTTCCCTCTTTGTAAAGAGGATGACAGTACCATATGGATTGTGACAGTGTTCAGCATCCCAAGATGAAGCTACATCGGCGTCCAGGAAAGACTACTTTGGGATTAACTATCTAAACAAATAATTATTAATATTGTCAATAATGTTACTTCTAACAGTATTTACAAATTTAAAAAATCCTATTTAATTGTAAGCATAATAACACGGCAGTACCACAACATTTTGTATGAAGGTAAGATGCCTCTCATCCTTAACATACCCCAATATCATGAGGTTTCAGCATGTTTTCACTAAATCTTGCAAGACCTCTGTGTTCTCATCTATCTCCATTCCCCCAAAATAATTCCCTTTTTTATTTTGGACCACAACCACCTCCTTGGGCTGTTGAGAACAATATTCTGTTTACTGGTACTATATTACTGAGCCCTACATTATGACAGCACCCATTACCATGAGATGTAGTGCTGGTTAACAGCTTGGCTGGCTTCCGAAAAGTGTTGGAGCAATCCATGGAAGTCATGGAGATCAACAGCTATTAGTCTTGATGGCAGTGTTACTGCCTCTGAAGGCCATCTGCTGGGAGACTAGAGGGCTTCCTTTTGCAGTTGCTTGGCGTCCATGAGAACAGA
Organism: Python bivittatus; assembly: GCF_059951505.1. NCBI lineage: Eukaryota > Metazoa > Chordata > Lepidosauria > Squamata > Pythonidae > Python > Python bivittatus. The sequence goes on along the minus strand of NW_028277075.1, from coordinate 18,292,686 downwards.
CTGCTTGACTAGATGGGCCACGGGTCCAATCCATCAGAGCACCGCTTATGTTCTTATGATCAGACAGAGGATAAACTTCTTCAAAGCTTATGCTTAGCCCATTTTGAAGATGGAAAATGTGTGAGAGAATACATGAATATGAAATATACAGTTAGCAAACATATGAAAGATGAAGTTTTTAAAATTAATCACTAAGCAAGTTAGAAAGTGTGGATCACCATTATTGATTAAGACAGAAAACCTGAGAGAAGACTTTGGTTTTCTTAGACCCCTTCCAAACATGTTCAGCCTCACTGTGTAATTTTTTGAAAATATGACAGAAATAAATTACAGGAAAAAAAATCTAGTTTGATTGTGATAGGGACAGCATGTAGCTAACCCACCTTGTTTTCAAACATTTACACTAAAAAGTCTTTTTTGCTATATTTCCCTATGACATAAAACCCAGAGAGATTGTTACAAAGATCTGTGGGATTGATAGTCAATACCTGTCCTCAAATCCTCCCTGGAAAACACTAATTGACCATCCATTTTACAGAGGACAAAGCCTTTTTTTATTATTATTATTCCTATGGGCACCCTCTGGACCATTTCTTTCTTTCTGTCTTTCTTTTTTGCATCTTAAGAACATTGTGAGATCTTTAAAGAAAAAAAAAAATCATCAAGGCCACATTTCACCACAAACAATTACAGGCCTCAGAGTCTCTGGTCTCTATCACTGGGTATATTAATTACACCTCTCTAGAGTATGGGTGTCAGGGGGGAAGGCAAGTGGCAAAATGTGTATCACAACATAAACTTCAACATTTTTTGTATGGGAATCCCAGGAAATAGGAAATAAATGGAGTTTACATCATGATATCAAAACGCATACTGTGACCTCCTCTGGATACCTCTGCTCTAGGGTACCATAATTTAAACATATTCAGAAATGGGGTATTCTTATGATTTAGAAATAAATAATCATATGAAGGTACATAAAAACCATGGAAAACACATCCAGGCCTGTCTCAATTATATCTCAACCAACAGCTATATAGCAGCTATGTAGCATGTTGTGATTTTCATGACTGTTTCCCAATAAAATTTACAGTTCTAAACATATTGCTTTTGTCTTACCCATGCAGGAATCATGTGTAAATTGCAATTAGGTTAAAATGTCTAGCTTATGCTATGAGAAATCAAGCACAGCAATATTATAAACTGACCAAATTAGATGCACTAGTTGTCTTAGATTTTTAGACCAATTGTAAGTAGAACTGATGTACCACTCTGAAATTCTTTAGGCAATCTCAAACTCCCTAGACAGAATTATCTATTTATAGCAGTTGGGAAATTTATTTCAACTATAGGCTTCCTAAAAACATTCCTGCGTTTAGGATTATGGTTTCATGCCAAGGCATGAGAGTGAGTGACTGGAGCCTCTTCCCTTTCTGCACCAAAGCCCCTTTATAATTCCATGACGGAATTGTGTTCTGTTTTGTGATTAGCAGAAGTCTTGTGTTGTTCATGGGTATCACAGGCAGGTTGTCTAATATTTCTTGGAATACTATGGCAGAATCTTTTGAAGAATCTAAGATACCTTCAATATCTGCCCAAATTTTAACAGTATGACTTTGGGAGATTTTAAGGGTGGAAATACAAAAAATACGTAGGTCCTCCTCATCCCATTTTTGCCCTTATTTTGGTGGGAGGTAAACTCAAATTGCATGACTCGAAATGAGTCACTTTGCCACTAAATTTCACTCATGTGATCTTGGTGTCTGGAGGCTGCAAATAAAGTGTAAACCTACATGGTGGCTGAGGGAAGTAATTTGAATACAGGTAGTGCCCAGTTATAGACAACCCATCGTTAAGAACAAAGCCTATTGTAGCAAAATTCAGGTTAAATACACAATGATTCAAGTATAATAATACCGTTCCAGCTAATATACAAATTCGACTTAAGGATGGACCTTGGGAACAGAACTCATTCTTAAACTGGGGAACTACCTATAATGACAAAACTTAATAATAGTTCCAATAAATGTTTCCACCAAATACCTCTTCCATCTTAGAGAAACTCTTTTGTTGCTCTGGCTTTTGATAAAATGACACCTTTTTCTTAACATATACATCTATTGGGGAGATAGTGGTATATTTGCCTTTTAAACCGTTGAGTGTAATTTTAAGATGGGCACTATGAAACTATAAAATCATCTGAAAGCTGTATTAAGAATGATTTTCCTCTGGTGGAGTATAATGGCTTGAAGAGAGAAAGACTTCTTTTTACATGAGTAGACATATTACCTTTCAGAGGAGACAGTCACAACAGATTATAAAGTAATAAAGTCAGTGCCTTATGTAACCTGGCACAACTTTTTTCATAGTGTTGAAAAAAGTCAGTCTGGAGGGAGAAGGCTAGTTCTTAATTGGTAGGATTCAGAAGCAGAGGCACTGAAATCCATCCACAAATACTCATAAGGTTTAAGCCTGAGATCAGGAGAAGCTTCCATGAAATTTTAAGCCTTTTCCAGAAATATTTGATGAGCTAAAGTGGCAATAATTTGTATCTGGGATTTTTAAAAAGGACCAAGTATTTTGCATTTCAACTAATTGTGCAGTTGCTTTTTCTCTTGCAGGAAAAAGAAAAAAGGAAGGAAGGAAGGAAGGAAGGAAGGAAGGAAGGAAGGAAGGAAGGAAGGAAGGAAGGAAGGGAAAGAAAGAGGTTCCTATGATGAACATATCGAATAAAACACTTTTTAATTTGTATGACTTTTATGAACAGATTCCATAATATTGTCAAGAATTAATGGATTTTGTTTATTGACAGGCAAGAACTCATTGCCATTAATCTTTCCTAGCATTCCTTCCACAGACTTAATAAAAGGACATTTACAGAAACTTTCTTTATACAGCAACTGTCAGCAACTATAGCACCTTCTGATAATTCAGGGAGAGCCAATAGCATTCCACGTGCATTGTCCATCATTTTTTTTAAAAAATAGTTTTTCCAAAGTTGATTGGTTCTAATAATACAAGTACTAGGAAAATGGATACTGCTATTTTGCAGGTAGCCCTAGTTTGATGGCTATTTGTTCAGTGACTGTTCAAAGTTACGATGGCACTGAATGAATGGGACTTATGGCCGGTCCTCAAAGTTACAAATGTTGCAGTACCCTTGTGGTCACGTGATCAAAATTCAGGTGCTTGGCAGCCTGCCTGCATTTATGACCACAAGGGTGTTTCGACCCCCACCCACCTATCTCCCTCCCATCTCTGCTCTTTTGGCTGCCTTGCACTTTGCTGCCTCTGCCACCCGGCACACTGCCATCCCCACCACCCTGTGCTCTGCTGCCCCTGCCACCCCCAGCTGCCCCTCCACCATCTTCTTCCTCCCACTGCTGACAAGAAGCACCCAGCCTGGCCCTTTGTGAAGCAGCTGCTGGCTGTGTGAGGCCATCCTCCCGAGGCCTTCTGAAGCCTTGCTTCATCAGCAGCTGGAGGAAGAAGATGGTGAAGGTCAGTTGGGGGCAGTAGGGGTGTGGGGTGCAGGGTGTCTTGTGCACCCTCCTGCCCCTGGCAGCAGCCACCACTGGGCTGGCTGTGTTCATGTCATGCTGCAGCAGCCACTTACCCACCCACTGGTCTGCTTATGAGCCACCTGGGACTTACAACTTCCTGCAGCTTCCCCATTGACTTTGCTTATTGGAAGCCGGCATGAAGTCACAAGCAGGTCCTCACTTAATGACCTGCAATCCTCACTTAAAGATGGCAACAGGGACTGCTGGGTTTGTTGTTGCTAAGCAATGCAGTCATGTGACACTGTGCTTTATGACTGCATCACTTAGTGATGGAAATGCTGGACTCAGCTACTGTTGTTAACCAAGGACTATCTGTATATACATATTAAAAGCTATATAGAAGTGTTTTGAATCCCACCTTTATCACCACTATCATAATTCTCTCTAACGTGGTTCTTGTTAAAGTAAGCCACTTCTTTTTGTTCCATATAAAGGTGTCTTGAATCTGTGTAGTAATCTAATACAAGTTTCTACAATGTGTTAAAGTTGATCTTTTCTGTATAAGAAAAGTTCAGAATAACACTTCTGAATTGCATGCAATCCTTTTTCCATAACAATATCTAACCATAGCTCTTAGATATATCCGACACAAACTCTGTGACAAACTGCTCTGGTGGGATCTCACTTATGATGTCACTTATGCAATTACCCAATGGCAGAGGTGGATTCTCCTTCCCACTCCCAAATATTACAGAATCTGTGTGGTATGGTATACACATCCATCTTAAACCTATCTAATAAATTATAAAGTTCTAAGCGCACATAGCTGATGTTATTCAGTGTGGTAAGCTGTCCAGAGTCTTTTGGAGTGGGGCAGCTATAACAAATCTAAATAACAACAACAACAAGAACAACAGTAAAACAAGCTATCAAAACAGTGGTCTTTCCAAAGTTAGAAGATCTTCTGTATGTTTCAGCATGCGTTGACTATATCCTTATCAATAATATCAAACTAGAAAATTTATTATAATGATGAAAGTGCACAGGTCAAAAGATCACCAGAATCCTTCACAATGCTTGTGTTCAGCAAATTTAAAAGCTACCCAACTTTGCCCCATAGAGAGTTTGGAAATAGCTTAGCTATTTGATGCTTTGCAGGGTGCACAGCAATCTCAGCTGGTTTCAGCTGAATGCCTTCTTTCTCATAGAAATAGCTTTTTTTTCCTTTTATTTTCAGCATCTGTACACCAGGAAGTGTCCCAGAAGCTTCTTGAAGTGTATTCTCAAAACAATTGGTCCAATTTCCCTTCAAAATGCCAAATGTCAGAGATTGTCACAACCCTGTTACCCTTCTGTGTTGCTGTCTACAAATCAACAGTACATCATATCCCTTCAATGACTTTCTCATTGCTGTGGATGCAGTGTTCCTGTTCTTTAACTTCAGCACATCTTCCACCTTGTTCTCCCCCCAGAAGAGCATCTCTGGGTTATAGATGTGGAGCTACTTTTTATTTATTTATTTATTTGCTTACATTTATTGGCCTTTTTGCTTACCTGTTAGACCAGACAGGAAACACAACCAGATAAGCTAATTCTACTTTATTGTAAAGCTACATTAACAAAATCTTGCAAGTCTGAAACTACAATTTTCCCGTCGTCACCTTTACAGCCCAATAACTTAGGCAGGGTCCCTTCTGAGCATTTTGCTCCACCCACTATGCAGCTGTGGGCTATGCTATCTCTTATCTCACTGTTCCCTAGGCAGCATCTTTTTGCCCTGCCTCCCAAGGTCATTCCCAAATACCCTCTTGGAGTTGGGTCCATCTGGGTTTGTGTCTGGCATCAGCTGTGACCATATGGCAGGGAAAATGGGATAGCAGTTGTCATCTGGGAAGCTGAGGCTCAGTGCTACAAATAAATGGATGTGAGACTCTTTAGTTGCAGCTGGGCTCTAGGGGATAGTTGGGTTTGTACAGCAACCTACCTACTTGAGCTGTTTGATTCCATCACAGAGTTGGTGATGGAACCCTTGAAGCTAATAGTCCTTAGGGATTTTAATCTGCCTCTGGATGGCATAGAATCTGAGGCAGCTCAAAAGCTCATGGCCACCATAACAACCATTGACCAAAATCACTGAGGGCTTAATGCATACTGGAAACCTCTAGTGCACTAGGTCTGTTTTTTGTCTCTGTTGTTATATGATCTGGAATGTTGAGGAAGTTACTGGTAGTCCTTTGTCATGGTCAAATAATCTCTGATTGCCTTGTAGCTTGCTGGTGCTCCCACCCCCACACATTAGATTGGTCTCCCTATGTGTCTGGTGGACCAGGAGGGGTTCCAGTATGAGCTTGGGGCTTTTCCTGAAAATCACTCTTTTGCAGCTTATTGCCAGATATCAAGGTGTGTGTGTGTGTGTGTGTGTGTGTGTGTGTGTGTTTCCTGATTTTTTGAGATGCTCCAGGAGATGAAACTTCAGTAGACACCCTAGGGCGTGATTGGAGGAAGACAAAGAGTGAACTGACCAAGCACATATTATATCATGTCAACAATAGCAGCAAAACATATTTATTTCTCCATTCTGATCATATCTGCAGATAGCTGACCAGTGGCTCTTTTTTGGGTGACCCATTCCATGTTGGGCAGAAACAGATCACATCTAGTGATCATCTAGGGGCCAGTGTGAAGAATATTCTAGGCATCTAGGGGATAACATTGTTTGGATTGACTCATAGTTGGACTCTGATTGGGCTGGGCTAGTTGAGGTTACAGAGGGATGGTTTGGTTCAGGTAGCTGGGAATAGTTTGGTTCTGTATCTCCTGAGGAAATGGATAAATCCTCAGGACTGTTACCCTGACTATCTATTTATATCTTCTAGTTGGTCAAGGCCACCTGGGAGATGACATGTGCTTGGGTTCATGTGGTGGTGTCAGCCTCCTTGAGGGAAAGGTGAACCCCTTTCTTAAAAGGGTGATTCTGGACAATTTTTGTCCAGTCTCCAATCTCCTCTTTTTAGGGAAGATTATGGGGAAGGAGGTTGAGTTGCAACTGCAGAGGGCCTTGGAGGAAACAATTCTCTAGACTCTTTTCAACTGGGTTTCAAGCTGGGGCATAGTATTGAGACAGCATTGATTACAATGGTTAATGGCCTATAGGGGAACTGGGATACCATGGTGCAAGTGTCCTGCCCTTCCTTGATCTGGTTTTCAATATCATAGATCATGTATCCTTCTGGACCAACTTCAGGGTGTGGGACTGGGGGACACCCTGTTGTTATAATTCTCTTACTTTCTCTGTGGCCAGTTTTAATCAGTGTTGGAGTAGAGGAGAGATTGAGTATGAAGCCCCTACTTTGTGGGGATGCCAAAGGGGTCAGTGCTGTTTCTCCTCCTGCTTAACGTATACATGAAGCTACTAGGAAAGGTCATCCATTGGCTTGGGGTCAGGTATCATCAATATGCTGACAATATTCAGTTGTACATCCAAGTTCCAGACCAGCTAAGTGAGGCTATCCAGGTCTTGTTCCAGGGCCTGAAGGCTGTTGGTGTCTAGATAGGGAGGAACAGTTTCCGGTTCCACCTTAGACTGAATGGGTATAGGTATAACCAGCTGGGGGCTTTTCACCTTTGGTCCTGACTGGGGCTGCACTTCCTCATTTGGGGCTGTATGTAGAATCCTTGATCTTAGATCATGCTCAAGAAGCAAGTGGCAGTTGTGGCCAGGAAGGTATTTAGTGAGCCAGTTCATCCCATTCCTGACCAGGAGGCTGTCCTTACAGTCACTTACAAATTGGTTGCTTTGTGTGTGGACTATTGTGATGCAATCTACATGGGGCTGTCCTTGAAGGCCACTTGGAAGCTACAGTTTGTCCAGAATGCAATAGCACAAGCTGTTATGGGATTATACTCATGTAATACCTCTGCTCCATGAGCTGCACTAGTTACCAATAGCTTTCTGGGTGTAATTCCATAGGCTGATTACCACCAATAAAGCATTACATCTGTCTCCCCTGGTTTTTCCCCATCACATATGATCAGACAGAATTGGCACATTCTCTTCTATTAGTGTCATCTAGAAGGACCCAGGAAGTATGCTTCTCAGTCACAGTACTGGCCCTATGAACAGCATTGCCCCAGAAATTCAAACTGCCCTATCCATGTCTGCCTTTAGACAAGTCTTGAAAATCTGGCTTTTCCCATAGGCCTTGGGCTATGGTGGTTGTTGGGCCCCCTTAGGTTGATTATTGTATGGGGAATAAGGTTTTTATTGTCTCCTCTGAACAACTATTGCTCTTTTCTGATATTGTAATGTTTGTTGCCTTTTTTTATTTGTAAGCCACCCAGACGCATTCTGGAGTTGTGCAGCCCTAGAAATGTGTTTAATAAAAAACAAAGAGAAACATAAATTTAAGAATTGAACTCACTAACTAACTAACTAACTAAATAAATAAATAAATACATTCTTAGGGACATAGTTATAAGAGTTGAAGTGGGCAGGGTGGGAACCAGCAGTTCCCTGATTAAAGATGTCTGCTATGTGAAGGCTTCAAAGCCATCAAGTGATGCACCAAGTATCTGTTAATTTGTAGAGGTGGGAGGAAGAAGCTTAGAGTTTAAACCTCTGAGGATATAAAATTCATTCATATTTTAGCACTAGCAGTGGGCAATCAGTATTTTGTGCAATTTCATTCTTATCTGCAATAAATAATCTAACCTTTCTGAGTTGTGTCTGAGAGTTTTTAGCCAACTCTGAGTACTGCCACGAAGTATCAAGAGATCTGTGGTTTTCTGCCAAGCACAGTGCAGGAAACCCCTTCTGTAGACATAACTGAACAAAATCCCCACCATTAGTCTATAGCTAGTTATAATGAATAGAAGCTGTACAGCATAACTGAATGCTTCTTATACCAACAGAACATAATTTAATCTCTCCAAATTGATAAAGGATTGGATTCTCCAAACCAAGATACTTTCCTACTCATTCAATCTCTCCAGATAAATTCTGGGATGGCTTTTCTTCATCAAAAGTTCTAGATCCTGCTCCATGCCTATACATTCATTTCTATGTAGACTGGGAAAAATGGGTGGTATCTGCATAGGGTGCCCCTTATGAGACATGGTGATACCTAAAGGATCTGGTTTTGTATTAAAATTGTAATACTGATGGAATTTTTCCTACAGGTTTTATGTTTAATTTTCATTATGCAGTCCACTGGTGTCTTTTTCCAGAATCTGGAAAAAAATATTTGTTTTATGGACATGGTGGCATCTTCTGAGTTGCCTTGCCCTGTGCTTTCTGGGCTTCCTTACAGTCCATATACATTTTTCCAAGTGATAACCCATACCTCATACTGTTTATGACACTTTAGAAACATTTCTCAAATTATAGGGTTGAAGCCTAGCCTCAAACTTATCATAAGATTTTGTTTATATATATTATAAACAAATATTATATTTTCTATTTTCTATATTTTCTATTATATAGAAACAATTATTGTTTCTAAGCTGCTGAGAGTCATATATATGAGTTGGTGAGATGGGCAGCTATATAAATTTGAATAATAAATAATAAATGAATATTGCCTATACCGTGATAAAATGAAAAGAAAGTATATAAACAACTCTTAGTGTTCAGTTTCTGCTTTTAAAGGGGTGGCCTCATTTCTGTCACCCTTTGTTTATGATCAGCTAGAATACCAATACTGTAGTTTTGAGTTTTCTTTTGATTTTACTGTGGCTTTATTATGTCCTTCAGGTCTGTTCATCTTTGGAGTCTGGGAGATTCACAGATTGATTTGCTGTTCAATATCTGAAGATGGTGGATCGATGCTCTGTTTTGGTACCAGTTAGTTTTTGAAAGAATGGAGAACCCAGGGGGAAATTCAAGCACTTACACAAAAATAACAATCACCCAAATCTCAGTGAAAGGTCAGAAGTGAAGGGCTTTTAAAAATAATCATTGAATATCATGATTTACCACAAGGCTGAGAGCTTCTGTGATGATTTTTTTTTTCTGGGGAAGCTTGTTCAATTGAGCAGTGCTTTGGGCTAGTTCAGTGTTTGAAGGGTGTGCCTCATAAGGTGTGATGTGACATGAAATTCCTGAAGCAAAACAAAGGGACATTTGCAAACACAAAAAAACAACAACACCCAAAACTTTCCCTTAAGATGCACAAATGGTTGCAAATAAAGATTAAAGGAAGTGATTCATTACAAAGTTGTGCCACCCTTTCTGTGAGAACTTCCTTTTCTGAGAAGGCCTGCTAAATGGAACATTGTTTCCTGCCAGTTCAGTCTCACAAACTGTGGGCCATCCTCCTTGTGATTACTGCTAAAATATATCAGGTTTTCTTTATGTAAATTCTCAGTCATCCAGGTGGAATTGAAGACTGAAGAAGCTGCTTGGACGAGTAGCGAAACGTCTCTAACCCAGAAGAAAAGAAGTCCAGTTCCCAGGACTCAGCCTCCAGACATCAGGTTTTTTTTCCATGAAAGACTGTTTAGATCTTACTGTTATGTGTAACTTGGAGCTTACTGTTACGCTATGGAAATCCACATTTAGAAATGTCTGTTACATCTATACATGAAAACTATGTTTGAGAAATGGAAGTGGAAGTGCTGCTCTGGAGGACTTTTTCTGACATATCTAACCCAAGCAATACTACTTTTAGCCACCATTAAAATGTCCTTAAAGAGGAATTAGTTTACTGGTTAATAATCTCACTTTTTAGGAGAGGTTTTATTATTCTTGTGCATGGCTGTCAATGAGGAGATCAAACAGTCTTCACTTCCAAGCATTCTTGGGCCATACTGAGATCTGTCCCTTCACCATGACCAAGTAAAACAATTTCATGGCCATTTTGGAACTACTTCCACCAAGGGCAATGGAATTGCAACTAACCGACTAAGTTTTCAGGCTGGTTCAAGGCTATATGGACTTCATGTATACATAAACAATGTCTGAAAATGTTAAGAGTTTTCCTGTTTGGAGACATGCTTCCTAAGAAACAACAAAATCATGGAATTCCTGTGACATGTGAAAGCATGCCTCAGATTATTGAGTTTATACAAAATATTACATCATCATCATCATCATCATCATCATCATCATCATGAAGAAATCATAGATCCAACAAAACAGTGGATGGGCATGTTTCTTTAGACATACATATATAAAAGACTGTTACGTAACTATTAGCAAAACTATTCTCTTTATTTCAGGAAAAAAAAATTAAGTGCAGCTATAACTAAGAACCCACATGAAAAAACAGCATTTAATATGTCAGATTCATACTCTAGAATAGTTATTTTTTCCTGCATAGAAATATTGACTGCATTTAAAATAAAGCTTTTTTAAAGTGTTAGGTTTTATATATAGAAGAATTTTAGCAGGTGAACATACATTAAGAGCACTAATTACAGGCATGTAAAACATAACTGATAGCAATGTCATTAGAAGAACTCTACTTCAAATAGTCAAAAGTCTATTCTTGTAGGTACACTAAATTTTAGAATCTTCTCTCAACTTCTTCAATAAGTTGCTCCGCTATCAGCCACAACATTTTTGTTCTAAATTGGGGGTGAAGAGTAGTGTGTGTATGTGTGGGGGAGGGTCATTGTTGTTAAAGTACATAATTCAGGTGGAAAGAGAAAATACACTTGCAAGAGAACCTCAAGTTCCTCCGGGTGGGAAAAGAAGAAGAGTATTTCATGTGTACAACATGGATGCAGGGCTATTTGGCACAACAACATCTGTTTGCATGGTGAATTCCTGAGTTTAGAAGATAGCCTGGCTAGTACTTTGGTGTCCCATCTGTGCAAGGGCTCTTCATAAAAAATCATATGCTACCAATCAAGACAGATAAATTATATAGTTGGGGAAAGGGCAGAAATGTGATGTTACTGGAAAAAAATGTACCTACATATCACTTTTTATGCTACATTTCTTTTTTCATCATTCCCTTTTTGAATGCAAATCCCATTTTCAATATAAGGAAGAAGGAAGGCATTCATTCTTATCAGGTTGCATTAAAAAGAGACCCTTCTTATGGAATGCATACATTCACATGGCTAGCGAGTGATTTTCACAAACCTGCCAATCCATGACTTCTCTGAGGTTTGCACTGCTCGAGATGATGCTGTGAAGCTATTGTGATCTTATCAACTACTGTAGAGAAGCTTAAAAAAAGACCAGTTGGTTCTGGTTACAAATGCCATAGGCCAATAAGTCAGATAGGCATCAAATAATATGGGAATCCTTAAAACCACTTCTGAGGTTTGATAAACTGCATCAGCACCTGAACGAGACATATCTCAATAAATCTAAGGGCCAAATGTATTCATTTTAGGAAGATTAAATATAATAGATTAAAAAAAATCAATTCATGCCTTCTTAGCACACAATCAAATTGCAAAGTGCATTCACTGTCTCAGAAGGTTGGCACTGGAAATGTATATGTAATCATTTTATTTTCAGAACTCCAACATCTCTCTCTTTTTCTTTCTTTCCATCCTTCCCTTTCTTTTTTCCTATAGGACCTTGGAATGCTAAAATCTTTTCTATAATTAGGAAGAAAAATAAATATATATTTGGTTTTCCAACGGTTGTTAAAAATAAAAATTTCTGTAGGAAATTAACTTCATATTCTTTATCTGCTATTATATACCCACTTATTTGGAATTAAAACCCACTGAACAGAATGGATTTCTGAATGGAAAGGAGTAAATTCATACTGTAAAACAGGTACATCTGTAAATAATAAACAATTTAAAAAAAAAAATCAAGGACCAGACTATAAGAAATATAACTTGGTGCTTGAATATCTCATTCTATAACTATTATAAAGCAGGTTATAAATTAGAGACCAAGCAATAATTTAATAGTAAACTCATGCAACAACAAAAATATAGCTTGTAAAAATGTTTATAGACTACACTAATCATTAGATTTACAGAAGATATTTTTCAGAAATAGAAAAATTCTTAATTAAAGCTTAATGTTTCACTCCACCTATTACAACAACTACGAAATATCAATCACTACTGGATATATAAGGGATACTGTATTTCTGTATGCAATTTCCATCAAGAATATACTAAATTTTTAAAGAAATTGATCAATATGCAGTATTGCAAGAATAACCAATGGCAGAAGTATTAAACTCTTTTAAATAGTTTTCATATAGCTATGTATTTTTTTTTTTCCCCCTTCATGGATCACTGCCTTGTCGTGGCGAAGGGGCTTGCGGAACTCAGTGAAGCCATGAGCTATACTGTGCAGGGCCACCCAAGACGGACAGGTCATGACAGAGAGTTCTGACAAAATGTGGTCCACTGGAGAAGGAAATGGCAACCCACTCCAGTATCCTTGCCAAGAAAACCCTATGGACAATGTTAAAAGGCTAAAACATATGACGCCGGAAGATGAGCCCCTCAGGTCGGAAGGTGTCCAATATGCTACTGGGGAAGAGCGGAGGGCAACTCCAAGTAGCTCCAGAAAGAGTGAAGTGGCTGGGCCAAAGCCGAAAGGACGTTCAGCTGTGGATGTCTCTGGAAGCGAAAAGAAGGTCCGATGCTGTAAAGAACAATATTGTATAGGTACCTGGAATGTAAGATCTATGAACCAAGGCAAGCTGGATGTGGTCAAAAATGAGATGACAAGATTGAACATCGACATCTTGGGAATCAGCGAACTGAAATGGACGGGAATGGGTGAATTTAACTTGGGTGACCACTATATCTACTACTGCGGGCAAGAAACCCTTAGAAGAAATGGAGTTGCACTCATAGTCAATAAGAGAGTGGGAAAGGCAGTTGGGGTACAACCTCAAAAACGACAGAATGATCTCAGTGCGTATCCAAGGCAAACCATTCAATATCACAGTCATCCAAGTCTATACCCCAACCACTGATGCTGAAGAAGCTGAAGTTGACCGCTTCTATGAAGACCTACAACACCTTCTAGAACCAGCACCAAAAAAAAAGATGTCCTTTTCATCATAGGGGATTGGAATGCTAAAGTAGGAAGTCAAGGAGTAATCGGAATAACAGGCAGGTTTGGCCTTGGAGTACAAAATGAAGCAGGGCAAAGGCTAATAGAGTTCTGTCAAGAGAACGAGCTAGCCATAGCAAACACTCTTTTCCAACAACACAAAAGACGACTCTACACATGGACATCACCAGATGGTCAATACTGAAACCAGATTGATTATATACTTTGCAGCCAAAGATGGAGAAGCTCTATACAGACAGCAAAAACAAGACCAGGAGCTGACTGTGGCTCAGATCATGAGCTTCTTACTGCAAAATTTAGGCTTAAATTGAAGAATGTAGGGGAAACCACTAGACCACTCAGGTATGACTTAGATCATATTCCTTGTGAGTACACAGTGAAGGTGATGAATAGATTTAGAGGATTAGATTTGGTAGACAGAGTGCCTGAAGAACTATGGATGGAGGTCCGTAACATTGTACAGGAGGCAGCAACTAAAACCATCCCAAAGAAAAAGAAATTCAAGAAAGCAAAATGGCTGTCTGATGAGGCTTTACAAATAGCTGTGGAAAGAAGGAATGCGAAAAGTAAGGGTGAAAGGGAAAGATATAAGCAACTGAATGCAGATTTCCAGAGAATAGCAAGGAGAGATAAGAAGGCCTTCTTAAATGAACAATGCAAAGAAATCAAGGAAAACAATAGAATGGGGAAGACTAGAGATCTCTAAAAGAAATTGGAGATATGAAAGGAACATTTAGTGCAAAGATGGGCATGATAAAGGGCAAAAAAGGCAGGGACCTAACAGAAGCAGAAGAGATTAAGAAGAGGTGGCAAGAATACACAGAAGAACTATACAAGAAAGATCTTAATGTCCCTGATGTCCACGCTGGTGTGATCACTGACCTTGAGCCAGACATCCTAGAGTGTGAAGTCAAGTGGGCCTTAGGAAGCATTGCTAACAACAAAGCTAGTGGAGATGACAGTATTCCAGCTGAGTTATTTAAAATACTAAAAGATGATGGTGTTAAAGTGCTGCACTCAATATGCCAGCAAGTTTGGAAAACGCAACAGTGGCCATGGGATTGGAAAAGGTCAGTTTATGTTCCAATTCCAAAGAAGGGCAATGCCAAAGAATGCTCAAACTATCGCACAATTGCACTCATTTCACATGCTAGCAAGGTTATGCTCAAAATCCTACAAGCTAGGCTTCAGCAATACATGAACCGAGAAGTACCGGATGTACAAGCTGGGTTTTGAAGAGGCAGAGGAATTAGAGATCAAATCGCCAACATTTGCTGGATCATGGAGAAAGCACGAGAGTTCCAGAAAAATATCTACTTCTGCTTCATTGACTATGCAAAAGCCTTTGTTTGTGTGGATCACAACAAACTGTGGCAAATTCTTAAAGAGATGGGAGTACCAGACCACCTTACCTGTCTCCTGAGAAATCTGTATGCGGGCCAAGAAGCAACAGTTAGAACCGGTCATGGAACAACAAATTGTTTCAAAATAGGGAAAGGTGTACGACAAGGCTGTATACTGTCACCCTGCTTATTTAACCTATATGCAGAGTACATCATGAGAAATGCCAGGCTGGAAGAATCACAAGCCAGAATTAAGACTGCAGGGAGAATCATCAACAACCTCAGATATGCAGACGATACCACCCTAATGGCAGAAAGTGAAGAAGAACTAAAGAGCCTCTTGATGAGGGTGAAAGAGGAGAGTGCAAAAACTGGCTTGAAACTCAACATTAAAAAAACTAAGATCATGGCGTCTGGACCCATCAATTCCTGGCAAATAGAAGGGGTAGAAATGGAAGCAGTAACAGACTTCATTTATTTGGGCTCCAAGATCACCGCAGATGGAGACTGCAGCCATGAAATTAAAAGACGCTTGCTCCTTGGGAGGAAAGCTATGGCAAACCTAGATAGCATATTAAAAAGCAGAGACGTCACCTTGCCGACAAAGATCCGCATAGTCAAAGCTATGGTTTTTCCAGTAGTAATGTATGGGTGTGAGAGCTGGACCATAAAGAAGGCTGAGCACCGAACAATTGATGCCTTTGAACTGTGGTGCTGGAGAAGACTCTTGAGAGTCCCCTGGACTCCTAGGAGGTCAAACCAGTCAGTCTTAAAGGAAATCAACCCTGATTGCTCATTGGAAGGATCGATAATGAAGCTCAAGCTCAGATACTTTGGTCACCTAATGCGAAGAGAGATCTCTTTGGAGAAGACCCTGATGCTGGGAAAGATTGAAGGGAAAAGGAGAAGAGGACGGCAGAGGATGAGATGGTTCGATAGCATCACTGAAGCAATGAGCATGAAACTGAGCAAACTCAGGGAGGCAGTGAAGGACAGGAAGGCCTGGCGCAATATGGTTCATGGGGTCACAAAGAGTCGGACACGACTTAACGACTAAACAACAACATGTATTTTTTGCAGTATTGCATATTCTTTAAAGAATCTTCATGAAATTAAATACTGAACTCATAATTGTCTTTATTAATAAAATGGAATAGTGAGTAGTAGAATTTAATCCATATAGTGAACTGTACAAATTTCCAGCATATTTTATACTTCTTTCTTGGTATAATCATGACTTTCCAAACTCAGGGATACTACTAAATATGCTGACTATGATTGTGCATCAGGAATTATGAAAAAGTTGGAGCTACAATCAGTTTGCACAAGGGATCCAAAAAGTCAAGATTGCAGTTGGTTGCAGTGATGTCACATGCACATACAAAAGGAGTGGGGGTTCAGTCACATGGTCACAATCCCCATCTTGACTTTTTTTGATCCTGTCTTGCCAGGTAGCTCTAGTTATATCCAAAACCATGGGACTAGAATTTGGCTAATCCAATCAGTGTTCCTTTGCTCTCCATCTCTCCCATTTTCCCATTTTCCCTGCTTTCTGGACTGATTTTCAGGAATGCACTGGATCTAATCTTTAGTAGTGTTGTTATACTGTTTATGAACCCAGTTGGTAAAACCCATTGTACTATGACTGATTGTATAGCAGGGAAATCAACAATCATCAAAACTCCATCCCCTTAAGTTCTTAATGCCTGGATGCTGCAGTAGCC
The DNA here is from genome assembly GCF_059951505.1 of Python bivittatus. Lineage (NCBI taxonomy): Eukaryota > Metazoa > Chordata > Lepidosauria > Squamata > Pythonidae > Python > Python bivittatus. The sequence continues at coordinate 18,276,107 of NW_028277075.1, read as the reverse complement.
TCTCATGGGAAGAGACCACTGTGGACACTTAAAGCCTGAAATATGGCCCATCTATGATTGCCACCATTGTCAATAATATTAGAAAGAATTGAATGAGGGGATGGGGCAGCATATAAATTTAATAAATAAATAAATAACACACACTGGAAAAGAAATGTGTGTGATGCTACTTTTGGAAATGTGGTTGGGGATGGAGAAGTGATGAGTAATGAGGATGGTCATTTTTACACTTTATTTTGCCTGAGATCTGCATTTTCCATGTGATTCTGGGACATGGTTATTGGAACACTGATTACTGGAAACACAATTATGTATTTTCATATATAAGAAGAGTTAGTCATGCATGTTTACTTAATGAGTAATCCAATACAATAGTACATTGTTATAGCCTGAAATCTAAATATATTTCAGCCTGTTGGATAGCAATTAACCAATGAAACAAAAATAGCTTCAAGTTGTGAAATAATTTATTTTAAAGGTTTTTCACTGCATCAAATATCTTTGGTTATGTGTTTTATGAAACACAATAGTCACTGGAATGAACTAAGATGAATTATTTCCCCATCAAATATACCTTCCTAATTATAAGCTGTGAATCTTGATATTAAAATTAATGATTTTGTCATGAAATGTAGTACATCGTTGTCAGCTATGTTTGAATGGCTGTCTACTAGCTGCAGTTATACTGCTGTCAATCAGATTCCATAAATGAGATATGCTTGTGAATTTAAAACAGATGTACTTTACTTTATGAAACACCCTACAATGGTGTCTGTCAAAGCAATTACAAGAGCACACCAGGTTTGACAAGTGGGACAGACCCATCCTGCTATAGCTGTTGCAATGCTTCTGTAACATATTGCAACTTTAAATAAGGTGCTGCAGTACCTCAGTATAGTTCTGTATGGTTCTGTATGGAAAATAAGGAATAACCTCACTGTAATCTGTGCCCTACCTAATTGTTGGAATATATCCCCTCTCATTAGGTCCTAAGCTGGGAGAGTGGCTCCAACAGATCCCAGGAACAACATCAGAGCTCTCTGTCCAGAAGAGTGCAGTGCTGGAAACAGCTAAGATACTGCGCAGAACCCTCAAACTCCCAGGCTTCTGGTAGAAGACCCAAGATTGAAGAAGATACATACCACCCTTAGGGGTGAGAGGGATTTGTTTTTAATACACACACACACACATGCACACACAGAGAGAAAGAGCATACATGTCATGACATTTGATGACTCAATGTCAATTTGACCCCATTTACTGGAAGCACACAGATCAAGGTGATAGCTGTACTTTGAAGAGGGGCATTTTCATGCAGTGAAACTGAGCAAACTCAGGGAGGCAGTGAAGGACAGGAAGGCCTGGAGCAATATGGTTCATGGGGTCACGAAGAGTCAGACACGACTTAAGGACTGAACAACAATTTTCATGCAGAGGTGAGTGTATCACCTCTACACTCTTAAGTGCCTTGCAGAGATGATAATTCTACCTTGAAATATCAAGGCAGGGCTAATCTACCTCAATCAGGAGGTCCACCTTGGGTAGGGTTACCAGATGTCAGACAAAAGGAGGACATGCCCTTTTTTCTTCATGTCCTCCATCCAGTAGGTATAGCCTTAAAATCAAATATTTTCTGGCTTTTTAAGTATCTAACAAGCTATCTCTTCCTGAGTAGCTTTTCTCTGCAGAACAGCATTTCCCTAATAAGTGCTAGCATCAAGTTAACAAGGTCCACTCTATGACCTCAATTAGTTGATTAGTACCTTTCTGTGTGCGCTGCTGCCTGAAATTGACAAGACCTTAATCAGGTACACACTGAAGGCTTTTGCCCCCTAACCTGCTCTAGCACATTCCTGCAATTGAAAAACCAGTCTTTCTATTGCTGGAAAAAGTAATTTCATATCCATGTAGACCTAAGTACTTTTTTTTTTTTTTTTTTGCAGTTTTTCACTGTCATTTTTGTGGTGGATGCCAAGAAATTTAACCAGTTAGTGTGCCCTCCTTTTCCCCATTTGTCCTCCTTTCCAAATGTCTGTGTCCTCCTTTGGCTGTTCAGATATCTGGTAAATCTAGCCTTGGGGACAAGGGCTCTATGTAAATGCAGGAAGTTGTTTGCTCAACAGAAAAAGACATCTGTTAATGGAGTTACTTCAAAGGGGCTGTTTGCTAGGCTATCAAATGAAATGAACTAGGTCCCCAGTCCTGAGTAATAGCAAAACAGAACTGGAATATTTCAGAAGTGAATTATTCCAGTTCCAAAACCTGCTAAGAGTTCAGGCTGATCTCATATTTAGCTAAGACAGGGCCAGGTTATCTAATGGTCAACTAGCTACTGTACTAACACTTATTATTGCATTTACCAAGAGAGCTGGCAGCAGCAGTGAGGGGTGCCTGTGTTTATGCAGCACTGGCAAAAATAAGAACTGATGGTGATGGTGATGGTGGTGATGGTGGTGATGGTGGTGATGATGATGTAGTAATAAAATGCAGTAATGTTTCTCTCCCCAAAAGAGAAAGATTAAGCAGTATCTGTTTTGCCATTTTTCTTCTTAATCTTATAGCCTCCCAATTTCCCATAAAATAAGTAAATAAAAATCCCCTCTCACCCCTATGTGTCTTCCCCAATCTCGGCTCTTCTACCAGAGGCCTGGGAGTTTGAGGGTTCTGCACAGTATCTCAGCTGCTCCTAGCACTGCACTCTTCTGGACAGAGAGCTCTGATGCTGTTCCTGGGATCTGTTGGAGCCACTCTGACAGCTTAGAAGTCACAGCCCCGAGCACTCCTACCACCTCTGGGACCACTTTGGTCTTTACTTTCCATATGTGTGTGTGTGTGTGTGTGTGCGCGCGCACGCCCGTGTGTGTTCATTTAGGTTGGCCCATGTTGACACTGAAGAAAATACCACTTCCTTCTAGTACTGCTTCAGTCCTTTTGTTCTCAAGAAACTGTTACATCCCATAATAATAGCCAAGATATGCTGTTTTGGGAGATAATCGATTGCAATAACATCCATTCTCTACTTTCCTTTTCTTCTTTTCTAGCTAATTACCATGAACACTGAATTCACAATGAAGAGAAATGTGAGCCTATAAAGTGCTTGATTAATCTTTTCATCCAAACTAGGGAAATCAGGTTGATAATCTTTTTGAAAAGGATCAGAATTGATAGTGATACCAAAGGGATAACAACAACAACAAAAAAAGATTGAGAATCAGGAGGGTATGCCTGGGCCCAGTGGAAGCTAATGCTGTACCAAAATCTGTCTTCCAATTTCTCCAAGTTTGCTTTTGCTCTTTCAAAAGAGGCTTCTGTTTATTTCTTATACTTTGGGATCCTATCAAATTCTGTTGATCCGGGCTCCTGAGCTTCCATTACTGGTGTGAATTAGAAAGACTGTTGTTGTTTGTTGTATATCCCTGTTATTGTGTGCTTCTCTGACACCCCATGTTTCAAAATCTGAAAAAGTCCAGTGGCAGGGGTCTCTTTATAATCTTTTCCTTTGAGATATGTGAAGTTTGGGGCTGTATCCCACCGGAAAAATGACTGGAAAGGATACTTGGCTACCTCACAACTTGACAAAACTTCCACCAGCCCCCTTTGTTAAAAGAAAGGAGATCCAAGCTGAGTATTAGGAGGCAATTCTTATAACAGCTTTTAAGGTCCCTTCCTAGTCATATTCTATGGTTCTATGACAATTTTTTTCTCTTTGGAAGGGAAAAAAAAATTAAAAGCAATTTGGTGTTCATCAAACTGAAGGAGAATCATAAAAAATTCAGAATAAATTTTCAGCACAATACTAGCAGTGGCAAGGGATTGAACAGTTTATTCAGTCACCATGCCTATGTCTTCCACACTGATTAACTCAGGAAAAGCAACCACTTCTGATTATTATAGGTTAAAATTCCCATAATGGGCTTAAGAATGATATGAAAGAAGGAAAGAAAGAATCAAAGTATATGCAAAGGAGTATTTGACTGTGTTTCCTAAATTCTAAAATTCTGGGCTGTCTGCTGAAGAAGACTTGCACTAACAAGGTTATCCCCTTATCCAGTCTTCTTATCACAGAATATGTACATGTAAGATCCCATATACTGCCTTCCACTCATTCTACCCTTTAGATGTATTCAGCTCCTATACATACCTTGGCATTATGGCCATTGAAGCCAACAGATCTGGAGGTACCTGACTGTGGATGTCTGCAGTATAATATGTTGCTTATTCTAGCTTTGTTCTTAGTACTTCTGAAGATTTTAACTGCATAGAAAATGATCTTGGTAGATCTGCAACAATGAAATCAGGAGCTATGAACTGCTAATGTAGGGTATCTCCCATGGTCATAGGATGACTATCAGATTAGGTTACCTGACTAATGTGTCTTAAGTCTACACAAAATCTCCTCTCCATGAGGCTCCATCAATACAATTGATTATATTCACTCACCTATATGTGAGGATTCAATGACACTTAACTATACCGTACTTTGTAATTCTTTTTCCAATGTGCCTCTGGCTTCTTCTGAAATACAAAAAAGGTTCTGCCTTATTGGTCTTGCATTTCCAGGGTCAGTTTTGTATTAGACTAGTGTAGTAGTACCCAACTTGCTTGTAAACACTTCTTTGAATTCCTCTAAGAGTTTTTCTAGATCAGCTTTCTTTTGTGAACAAAGCTTGGATCTATTTATGACTCAGAGTGATCTCTGTGGATCTCTATAAACTTACTCTGCAGAATATTCTCTCTGTACTCCGATGCTACCCACTGCTCTTTTCTAACAACTCACGTTCTCAGTAGGTTAGGTGACAGACCTTTCCAAGTCTATTTTGTAGTTGACAGGTCCAATTTTCTGTACCACTATATAAAAGCTTTGCTACCTAGCTTGCAGGTTACATCCTAAGTAGGTAACAAAAGTTCCATATTCCAATAGACTTTGACTTGGTGCTTTTGAGTATCTTGTGAAGTCTCAGGCTTTCTTGTTGCACATCACTGAATTTCTACGACATCATCCTTTGTGAAAGAATGTACTTGACTAAGTTCTTTGGACCTGGAACTTCCCCTATCATAAGAAGTTTTACTTTATTTGAGGTTTCTTTCTGTCTCAGCTTTTTTCAGAGTTTTTGCTTTTTGAGATTTTGCTTTTCACCTTGGAGTTACATCTCCTCCTGCTCTGGGACTTTTGCCAAACTCAGAAATTCCCCAGTATACCTCTGTTCTCTAGGGTGTTAAAGATTCCTCTGTAAGTTCTATTCCCCACCTTCATGCCTCAGGATGGTGCCCTTGAACTGAGAACCTGACTGAACTTGACAGGACTTACTAAATTGTTAGAAAATTTCTTCTACTACTAACTCCACAGTGGTTTTTGAGTCAAGTGCAGCCATTTAATGCCTTGACCTGACAAACTGCAATGCTCTAATTCTGTCCTGTGAGTCATAGGAATATTCTCTGAATCACTTTTCAGATGCATATTTGGTTTCTTTATATCACATTATTTCACATTATCATACTCTCTTACCACTCTTGCTGGAAGATTAGTGTAAATTCTCAAAATTTTTCCAGTGAGATTAAGGGACAAATGTGCAACGAACTTTTTTTTGGGGGGGGCTTTGGCACACTGTGATAGTTTTCTCAAATGTTATGAAGTTTTAGTGTCATCTCCATCTGCCAATCTGGGAACTTTAATATAGCAGGGGATTTCCCTAGGGAGAGCGTGAACAGCTGGGAAGGTGTTGCTTCACCTCCCTATCCCTTTAAATGTGGATTAAGTCCTGGAACATTGTCCTCTGCTCCTCCCTCTTTCTCACCTTAAAACCCACTTTTGATGTATGGAGTCCCTGTAGCTCTTTTCTTCTAAAAGCATCCACTTGGAGAGGTCCCTCTCTTCCTTTTACTGCCCAATTATTTTATGGGAGAAACACACACACATTCCACCCCCATGGGTTGCCCTCCTTCCTCTGTCATGGGAAGTTTCAGTTTAGATCTAAGCTGTTCTTTTCATGCCTGTTACATCAGCAGGAACAGTTTTGCCAAAGGTGGACTGCTCCTCTCCCTCAACATCTGTGGGAAAGTTTGTTGCATCTTTGGGCTCTTCCCTGTCTGCTCTTGTTGTCAGTATGTCTACTTCATCTGCAAAACCATACATGTGTAGCTTCACTTCTGGCTATAGTGTTTGCAAATTACTCTGCATTTTAGCCTAAATTCACTCATTCTCTCCCTCTCCCTCCCTCCCTCCCTCTCTCCCTCCCTCACACACACACACACACTTTCATTCACAAGACTGTGCCATTTGTCTGCTCAGATCCCACCTCCCTATCACTTTGTTATGAGCCTCTGTGAGGAGATGGTTCTCAGGATCAATCTGATAAATTCCAGCATGCAAAACTTCCTTGTGAACATTTTTTTCTGCTTTACTTGTAATACTGATAGAAAACACTGGTTTGTTTTCAGCCAGGCAAGATTAATTATGCAGCATTCAACTAGTATAAACAAGATACTCTTTGTCGCCCCCCTCCCCTTTACGTCTTTTGCCATAAAGAGTCCAGTTTGCAGTAAAACAGTGATTTATTGCTTGCTCTAACACTCCTAAGATTAACTATTTCCCTGCCTGCAAAGAGGGTTTCTGCTATTGACCATGTGCCCAACTTACTCTATTTTTATGGATATAACTATTTCTAAATTCTCTCCTTAGAGTTAATCAAAGGCAATAATTATGCATAGCTGGCAACCACTCATTGCTAATAGCACAACACATTAATCTTTCTTCAGATTGTTTTCTCTCTGTGGTCAGGAAGGTATGATTCCCTTCATGTCTATTCTGTGATCTTCTCCTCACCCTGGAGTGGTCTTGATCCACTCTGGAACCATCAAATTTTTAACCGCCAAAGCTGTCTAAATCCATCTTGGTCTGCTTGTGATCATTATCTTCTCCAAAATCCAACTGCAAATCTCTTTACCTGCTTTTACTACCTTTATCTCCCCTGCTCCACCTTGTGAAAAACTCTGGATTTAGGTGTGAAATAGTTTCACACTATTTTCCAACTACAACTTGTATGTCTGGGAGATCACATGACAGGATGGCAGACAGTGTATAACTTTTGCATTGTGGGACTCATGTTTTCATACAAAGCAAACCAAAGAGTCTAGGAAAAAGATTTACATGCATCTCCCCTCAAAAAGAACTTGTAAATTTAAATTAGTTCAAAATGCAGTGGCTTGACTACTTACAGGAGTAGTAGGGAGGAAAGAGAGAGAAGTTGTTTGGAATAAACTTCCTGGCTTCCAGGACTGAAACAGATGGAATGAGTGCTGATGGTCTGGCATTTTCTACGCTCAGCTACTGGCTAGCTTTGGCTAGGCAATGATAGCCTGAAGGTACTCTGTGTGAGCTTCAGAGTTGCAAGCAAATGGACATCATGCTGAATATGTTTTTGATCTGCAGATGGTGAGGGCAGTGTGAGGGAAACGTAGGTTGCTTTTAAAATGCATTGGGGATGATTTGCAGATGGAACAGCTAGAGATATGGCAGTAATGATGGACTACGACTGGGGAGACCCAGGTTCAGCTCCCCATACATCTAACTGAGTGATTCTGAGCCAGTCAACCTCAAATTAAATTTCAGAGTTTTTGTAAAGGCAGTAGTATTCTCTTATCCCTGTTGTTTTCCAGTGGCAAATAATTTAAAGATATGGCCAGCACTGACTCCACTCCACTCCACTCCACTCCACTCCTCCTCCCCCCCCCCTTTTTTCCCCTCCTTTCTCTTTCTCAAGCCATTTGTGGGTAAGACTGGGCAGGTTGTGATTTTGAAGTAAGTTTATCTGACAGATCAGTGGCAGCTGCCATATCTTCATGACTGTGGAGGGACTCCTGCATCAGTCCTCATGTTCCAGCAGCCGTGCTAGAGCTCCCAAGAGCAAACCATCTGAGAATAACTAAATATTTCATAAACACTTGCAATAAATAAGCAGTCCCAGAAATGGGAGGTAAGCAGAATTCCAGTGATGCTTGGATACTGAGGCAATTAAAATGGGAAATCTTAATAAATACATACGCATGCACGCATGCATATGCACATATCACTTTAAAAACATTTAAATAATAAAAATAATACTATATTTCTACAGGAGGTTTGCTTTGTGCGCAAAGTAAAGTTATACCATCTTGAAAATCACCAAGCTAAGCTTGTTGCATTTTAAAAAATAACTCATTGTTGAAGCTATAATGGGTTTTTGTTGAATTCTAAGGGGAATGTATGCAAATGATTCCAACAGCATCATATATTCAGTAAACAGGAAAAAAAAAAGAAGAACGAAAAGGAAGAAAGAAAGTGGTTTTAAAAATATAGGCCAAAACAAGGGAGGCAGATAATCTAAAGGCACATCTGCAAGTACAGCAAATGTCCATGGGTTTGCAAGCCTTCCCCAACTCTCTCTGAGAGGGTTGGGTCTGGGACCTATTTAAAATATTCATATACATGCTAATCCTCCAGCAAGCCCACCTCCACCATACCAGTGAATGATATTCGATTGAACAGAGTGGGAAGAATGCCCTCAACTTAGTGTTAAACAAAACAAAGCAATGCTCCCAGCGTATCCATACAGCTGTAAAAATATAGATATATATATTGTTGCTTCATTCCCTACATTATATTAATATCTTCCTCTAACATAACTGCTTAGGATTATAGGAAAACACTACTCTTTATTGTTGCTCTCTCCTGCATTTGAATTGACAAAATTTCATGGTATTCTGCTTCTCTGGAAAAGTGCATGAATTCTGTAAGTTCTGATAATAAGGATCAAATGAAACTCTCACTCATCTGTATCACTGAAATTCAGCAGATACAGCTATCCCAGCTGAGAGAATTGGAGAAGCTATGTCTGCCTGCCACATTGATATAAAAGATGAGCCTGTCACAGGGAAGAGAGAGAGAGAAGGCTTGCCTGGATATAAAAACGTATCCATTTTACATGATTTTTTTCACCATGAATTTGCAAATTTTGATAAATTTTCATCAAAAAGCAAGTGGAATAAGCTGCTGACCTATTTCTATTTAGGAATATTGGAAATATAATGTCAGACTTTTTCTTTTATCTATCTTTAACTGTAATTATTGAAGCCAGATGCAAAACATCCATGACTTTCTTAAAGGATTGGAGTTACCTACATTCAATCCCCCACTCATGCATGAAACTTATTAAGTGACACTGGAATTTCTCTCTCAATCCTACTTTCTCAGCTGCTGTAATGACACAATGGGTCCCTGGACTTTATGAACAAATGATTTAAAAATGGAGCTAATCTTTAAAATTAACATCCTACATTGATCATCCCAAATTAATTTCTTCATCAGTTACCACTCATTATCCCCAAATTATCTGCCTACCTAAACAACTAGGAGATTACAAATTCCCTTTTCCTTCTCACTTGCTTGGGTCATACAAATTCTTTATCAATCTCAAAACTTGGTGAACTGAGTTGTGAATGAGTTTTTGAGGTAGGAATTGAGGAGGGAAACTTCAAATCAATGGTGAACCCTATACTGTCCCAGAAGATGAACAGATACCAACCTTTTCTATTCTTTTCAATTCCAATACAATTCTTAATCAATACAGTCATCCATCAAAAAGATGTGGCAAGGTAAACATTTTCTTTTACCCCTTCTTTGAGAAAATGAGCATGTGTGGTGCTGCATTGTAATTCACAAGCCATATTTGTAAATTGCACACTTATGCTAGCTGATGCCAGCCAGAGATCCCCTTCAAGAAAGAGTGTTGTTTCTTTTACATGGTTAAGAACATCTTTATCTATTATGTTGATAAATATTACATAGATCATGTATATAGGGCACTTCCATGTTAAAGCATGACTTGCATCACAATTTAAACCTGACTCATATATTTTAGGAACAGCTGCTCATACGAAAGCATTCTTTTCTAGAAAATATAGCCCAGTGAGTCAACATCAAAAGGATGAGATACAATAACAGGGTTCATACTTGAAGAAAAGCTATGTCCCTGCTTCAGTAGGAAAACGCTCCATGTACAAGAACATGGATATAGGCTACAGGCTTGTTTAGATTCTAAGCATCATTCTTTGGGCCAAAATCAAACCAAAATTGACCCATACAAATTTGTACCTCTATGTTTGTTCTTAAGATGATCTCTTGGGGTTTTCTGACTACTGAATAAAGAGTTGAAACTTGAACATAACACATTTAAAAAAAAGAAGAAGAAAATGCACTGCCAATCTATTTTGTTTTCCCAATCAGTAAAAGCTTCCTGATTTGTGAATATGAAAGAAAGTTAACAATCAGCATAATGTAAGGAGTGGGGGAGGGGAGGAAGCTGACTTATAATTGAGGGATATATTTGGGCCAGAAATGATATCAATCTAAAACCAAATGAGAAAGGGTGTAAAAGAGCCCTGTTCCAGATATGAGATAGCAAACACCATCAAATAAATACTTATAAGCTCTTATAAGTGGAAAGCTATGCAGCTGATATTGCCTCAGGCTAGTTCTGGGAAAGAACTCTGATTTATGCAGAGAGCAGAGTCCTCACTTTCAGTTTGCTACTTAATACCTTCTCCTCTGATTCCTTCAGTTCTGAGCATGACAAACATGATCCTGAAATGTGTCTGAATGTTTAAAATTACTGTAACATCCAAACACTGGCTGCTCCGTCTTTCTTAACTTCAGACCTTTCCACTCTCCTCTCAACTTTAGAATATCTGACTCTGTCCTTTGATGTCCAATTGCCAGAAAAATTGGACTGAGAATTGAACAGTCATGTGCACACCCTAGGAATGGAAACTTTCTTTTCATGGTACTATTTCATTTGTTCCAAGAAATGCTGTGGTGTTTATAGCTTATATACATTTATGTTCTTTGGATAAAATTAGTGTGTGGGCAAGTTTTATGTTGAAGAAGGAGAAGGAGAAGGAGGAGAGGAGGAGGAGAGGAGGAGGAGGAAGCAGCAGCAGCAGCATTGTTTACATTCTATCATTCTCAACACAGCTTATTTGATTAATTCATTTCTACCTCCTCATAGGTTTTTATTTTCTCATGCTGTAAGTTATAGTCTTCCCTTTTTTTTGAGATTAGTTCATTGACAGTGTGTATGTGTATACATCCCTTCTTCTTTCCCTTTTCCTTGACTCCTTTTTGTTCCTGCTTGTCTGGCTACGTGGTAATTTCTGTAGAAACATCTAATTTATTAGACGGTCAGATAACATTTTATCAGATTAATTTCATTTAGATTTTGTTAATTTTACTTCCATCTGGCTTTTTTCACTTTATTTATTTATTTATTTATTTATTCATTCATTCATTCATTCATTCATTCATTTATTTATTTATTTATTTATTTATTTATTTATTTATTTATTTATGGAAGGGAGCGGGGAAGCTCTTCACAGCTGGTGTTTCAGTTTAATAAAAAACAGCACCGGGTAAATTGAGATGATAAGCAGTTATATGAAACTTCTACATGCTTGTAGATTGAACAAAATCAGAAAAATAAGGGCATGCTTTTCACTGGGCATAATTATGATTTTGTTTCAGAACAAATAGTCTGTGAGTTCCATCTTTGTGTATATGCTTGAACTGATATATGACTGACCTTGGAGAATGAATACCTTGAGGGTAGTTACAATCTGAATTCAGATTTCTCTGAATTTTGGGTGTTGCTCATAGAAAGTTCACTTCCTGAGGCATTGCCACTTAGATTATACCAACAGTAATGAAAAAAAAAAGCCCGCTGTTGAGTAATCCCACCTTGTATCATCTTTTTAGGTGACTGGATAACTGTGGCTCCCCAGGCTTTGTTCTTTGACAATCCTGAATTCTGATAAGCATGACTGTCAGTGGCAAAATTACTTTTAGTTTCACCAGACCTTTTTGGACCTTGGGAAGCTTCAATTCCTAGCAACTTTAATAGATAGGAATTTCTCCTCCAATGTCAGGGCCAGTCAAACTACAAGAACATACTTCTTGTCCCCACTGCCACCTAAATTCAGGCAGTAGGGAAAACTACACATCCCCCATGTTCCCTCAAAGTAAAGAGAAGCATCCTTTCCGTGGAAGCTTTGATATGCACAGTAAATTAACAGAGTAATTTGTTTTATTTTGAGGTGGGAATGCGATAAGAGGAAGGAGTTATGCTTCCTTGCTTAAGTGTCCATTTCCCCCTGCCCCCAACAGCTTATTTTCAAGCAGTCATCAGCCTAATTTTAACTGCCTACTGCAAGAAATCAGTCTGGACCTCTGGTCCCCACAATCAGATTGTCAGAAAGGAGAGAGAAGGATATCAGAAAGAGAAAAAGGTGTCAGAAAAAAAGTGTCAAGGAGAAAATGGTAACATCATGTTCATTTGGCATTGGTCCTTCTCACTGTTTACTTCAGCCTCACCGAAAATGTGGTCCCACCAGATGACTTCTGTAGGAACGTGGCCCTTGTCAGGGAAAAAAAAAATGCTCCTCCTGACTGGGGCAGCCACTGGTGTATAAGCAATTGCCTTATAGGACCTGAACTGACATGTGTTTTAATTTATTTCTGAAGATAGGAATCACCACATTTGTATTTGGTGGAGGAAGGGAATATTCTTCTTCAGTTGACCTATAATCAAGGATGTTCTCCTGTTTCCTATCCCCCAGATGATCCTGGTCTAAGAAACAAGTGTCTAACAACCTTGCAAGCACTGTTTCCCTAAGCTAACTGCTGGAATTAACAATTTTCTGCAGTGTTTCAAGCATGCTAATTAAGGCTTAGCTATGCTACACCTCTCATATATCTACATTTAAACAGCTGTATTTCTGGACTCTACATAAGCAGAAAGAGAAAGCCCCAGCTCTAATGTTCTTCCATGGCAGTGGTAACAGCTAAGAATATATCAGTCAGCTTATACTGAAATTGTGCCTGTGGCAGAAAGCAGTAGGACCCCGTTCACATGTGTTTTGCTTGCAACATGTCAAATTACTGTCATGACACAAAATAGTGTTCACTAAAGTTTTTCTTCCTTCAGTGTTATGCTGTAGGGTAAGGCTTCTGTCATCTAGGTTTGATTTACCTACAAATTGGCTTATCCTTTTCTGTTAAAGAATCACAGTAGACATATTCAGGAGTTATTTCCAAAGCAGAAATGTAGTGTGGCAAATAGGGTGATAATGGAACTTATATTTTGTTCTCCTTTCTTGCTCCTGTAAAATATCAGTAGTCAGCTCATGAGTCAAAGTCATATGTGTTCAAATAGTTGGATTCAATCAACAAGAGCATTAAAAAATCTTGTGGTTCAGCTAACTGTGTTATAGAATGCAGGAAATGTTCTCTCACACAACTCTTGGTTTGTGTTTGACTTTCTGTTCTAAGTTTTCATTTACTGTTTTCTTTCTTCTATTTGGAGGAGTTGAAAGCTGGTCTCCTGGCCTCTGGGTAATCCTTCAAGGACTTTGGATTTAAGGTTTCAAATGCAGATATCTGTATGTTGTGTTTTGATTGGCAAAGACTACTTCTTGTTTGGCACAGAAGTGTTTCACTACCTTTATACTGTGGAGGCAAATCTTCTGTACTGGGTCACCTCATCCATCTATTGAAGAATTTCTGTGATGACTAAGGAGCAACAGTTAGAACAGAATAGCAGTTAATACCAATAGAAGAGAATATACGTAGCTCAGACTTGAACTGTGGAGTCCTTGGGGTTTTCTGAGCTTGGTTGTTTTCTTTCAGATGCAAAAAAAAAACAACTTCCCCACCAACACTGACAGGGAAAGCTACTGTATATAAACAGAGAACAAACCCCACACTCACTAGCACTGAAGTTGTTACCTAGATGGGTAACGAAATGTCTGCAAGAAAATAACCAAGCTCAGAGAGCCCCAAGGACTCCACAGGATAAAAGTTAGAACTGAACTAAATGAGTCAAGGTTGGGAAAGGAGTGTACCAAAGTTGCATATTGTCCCCTTATTTATTTAATTTATATGATAAAATATCATGAGAAATGCTGGACCAGAAGAAGCAAAAATTGGAATTAAAATTGCTGGGAAAGACATTGATCATTTCAAGTAGGGAAATAATACCACTTTGGCTGCAAATGAGGAAGAATGAAGGTGAAACAAGAGTGTACAAAACTCAGTCTGTTGCTCAATATTAAAATAAAAACGAACCCCTAAGATTATGTCAAGTCCATGGTTTTTCTAGTTGTTACTTATGAAAGCTGTGAAAGCTGCATCGTTAGAAAAGCTGAATGAAGAAAAATAGATGCTTTTAAATTGGGGTCTGGAGAAATTGTTGAGAATATCTTGAGCCTCCCAAACAAATCATTCAGTATTACATGAAATAAAACTATACTGCTCATTGGAAGCACTAATGATTTACCTACAAATTGGCTTATCCTTTTCTGCTAAAGAAATCACAGTAGAAGCTAAAGCTTTAATATTTGGACACATAATGCAAAGGCAAAAGTCACTGAAGAAGATTTTGATGTTTGGAAAAAAAGATCAAAGGCAATGAAAAAGAGCCCAACTAAAGAAAAGAGCTTAGATTTTATTACCAATGCCACAAGCAGCTTACAAGAACTTCCAGTTGGCTGCTTGTGGTGGATGTGTATGTGCGCTTTTAAAAAAAAATCCCCTCACCCCTATGGGTGGTATGTATCTTCCTCAATCTTGGGTCCTCTACCAGAGGCCTGGGAGTTTGAGGGTTCTGCTCAGTATCTTAATTGCTCCTAGCACTGCACTCTTCTGGACAGAGAGCTCTGATGTTGTTCCTGGGATCTGTTGAAGCCACTCTCCCAGCTTAGGAGTTATAGCCACAAGTGCTCCTACCACCACTGGGACCACTTTGGCCTTTATCTTCCACAACCTTTCTAGTTCCTCCTTCAAGCCCTGGTATTTCTCCAGCTTCTCATATTCCTTCTTCCTGATGTTGCTGTCACCTGGCACTGCTACATCTATCACTACTGCTGTCTTTTGGTCCTTGTCTACTACCATGATGTCTGGTTGATTGGCCAATACCTACCTGTCCATCTGGACCCAGAAATTGCACAGGATCTTAGCCTTGTTATTCTCCACAACCTTCTGTGGAATCTTCCATCTGGACTTCGGAGGGTCTAGCCAATAAACTGTGCAGATGTTTCTGTACACAATGCTGGCTACTTGGTTGCACTGTTTAATGTATGCTGTTCCTGCCTGCATCTTACACCCTGCCACTATGTGTTGGACTGTTTCTGAGGCCTCTTTGCACAACCTGCACCTTGGGTCCTGTCTAGTGTGGTAGACCCCTGCTTCTATGGATCTGCTGCTTAGTGCCCGTTCTTGTGCCTCAGTGCTGTCTTTTAGCCCAGCCCTCTCCAGCCACTAGTAGGATTTCCCAATTCAGCCACCTCAGCTATCTGTTGATGGTACATCCCATGCAGGGGCTTGTCTTGCCATGGCACTTCCTCCACTTGAAGTTCCTCCCATGTCTGCTGCTGCATCAGGCATTCTCTCAGCAGCTCATTGGGAGCACTAATAATGCTGGTGTGTGTGTGTGTGTGTGCATGCGCGTGCACACACATGTGCATGTTTGTGTTTTCTTTCTAATTGTAAGCTGGCCAGAGTCATTAAAATTAGTGGCCTCGAAATCAAATCAAATCAAATGAATCAATTAATTAAGGAATCAGTTGATAATGAACAACTCTGTCAAAATAATACCTATTTGGGGTTGAAGAGTAGAAAGTGACTGAGCAACAGTTGTACAACTGATTTAGAGATAGTCAAAAGTTGCAGCTGACTGTAGCAATATCCACTGCAACGTATACTGTAACTACTTTCTCTTTTTCCTTGAGTTTCTTCAATGTTCGGGTTGGAAACATGTTGCACAGCTAGTGTTTTGTTTAAAATATATTGCTGTGATTATTTCAACTGCATATCTGGTTCTCTAGTCTATGTCCAATGAAGCATGAACTTCCAGTCAGCCGAAATTGCATTAACTGGGGAACTTACTGAAGTCTTCACGGTATGAGCTGTGAAGGCAGCTTGGCACTTCATGGGAGCTGTTCTTCTAATATCGATACCTTAATACTGTAATTCAGCCTGGTTCATGGTGTGCTGCTAATAAAAAGATCCATTGCAGTATATGGAGAAAAACTAAAACCATAGAGTTCATCTGAGGAGAATGCACAGTTATGAACATATATATTTTGAGTCAATTCCTTTGCAAATAAATTCTCATTTTTGTAACAATGTAAACTTTCCAGTCACGAAGAGTATGAAATTTTGAATGCTTAACCATGCATTCAGGCAGAAGGAGCACTGGGCTCAATGTTCTCCTTGAAAGGCTGGCTTTCTCTGTGCAGAGAAATGTTTCATGGGTGTGTATCTGTGAAGCATTATAAAACTCTGTACCAATATCCTAATATCCAATCCAGGAAGAGTTGTTTTGCTGATTGCTATCATTTATTTGAGTTTACTCAGATCCTAAAATAAAACGTTTGTTGTGCTCAGTTAAGATTTTTGATGGGAAAAACTTAGAAGGAGAGAATATTTTGAGAGGAATGACCATGAGAAGAAGTATGGGTATCTTTTTAAAATATTTGTTAACTATACAGGTCTCTTGTTAACAAAGATACTCTCCCCAGTACAGCCCCAATTCTGTGAAAAAAATATTCTTCTCCTTCTGGACTTTCTAAATTTCTCCATAACTGCCTCTGAATGTTATCAGAGTTTCAAGTGGGTCCTACTGATACATAAAGGAGTCAGAGTGAATAAGTGTTTGCTTCATTTATTTCATAAAAAGTCATACAATTTGCAATGAAAAATCCCCTCCCCCCCAGATCGATCAATTCAATTAATTTGATGGAATCAATTGTGTGAGTACTTTGTTAAACAATCAGTAGAACCCCCAAGAAATAGCCAATATTAAAGATATGCGAGAATTCAGAAATCTGACAAGGGGTGAATACTTTTTCACAGGACTGAAGCTGTGTTGAATATAGTGTGACCTTGTTAGATATTGTCAGTGCATTGCACACAAAGTCTAGGCACGTTGTAACTGCCATTCAGCAGAACTTCAGCCCCACTAGGGATTTGTAAAAAATAAACCTACAGTAGTGCAGCTGTCCACTGGAAATAAAATGTATAGTGTGTTTTTTGTAAGAAAAGCAGAAAAGGATAATTACGTGAATAGTGTTCTTTCTCTGTGAACTTTCATTCATGTATAAGCCTTACATCACCTCTTATATGAAATCTTTTAAGTGTGTCACTAATTCAAAAGCTTTGTATGTTTACATGCCAAGTTGACTGTAAGGAAACAAATGAAAATACAGAAAATTTCAGGGAGCTTGTCAGTTTCTTGAAAGTTGTAGTTTATAAAAAGTCCCTGAGAATTGAATCTGACAACCCTCCAAATTCTTCTCTGTTTTGTCCAATACAATATTTCATATCAGCAATTAATAAGTAATTACTGGAGTTTTTCTTTTATTTCTGTGCATCTTTCCTTTGTTGTTGTAGGCTAGGGAGAAAAAAATGCACGTACAGTGCACCTTGATGAACAGTTGAGGCAAAGTTGGCCATCTCAACTGGCCTCTTCATTGCGTGAGCTCTGCCTTTTGCACACAGGTAGCACATGCACAGAAACCACCGCTGTAGAGGGACAGACTACACCTCTTCACCGATTAGAGGCAGGGCACAATTTGCTTTGGAAAAGATCTCTGAAGGGGTACTTTGTTCAAATCATTGTAAAAGCAAAACACCCCTCCTAAGAACTGTGCACTATTTAAAGACATTTAAATATTTCAGGTTCAAGTAAACGTTGATGCGTTAGTTAAGGAATAATGATTGGCTACAACTCCCTGTTAAAGGTATTCGTGGTAGGTAGAAGTACTAAGAGTATGTCTACACAGTGCAGACAGAATCAAGCAAAGGGTGTATTCTAATGTTAGTGATATTTTGCTTGGATTAGTGGGAGAATCCATGAACCTTGCAGGATAGAGTTGTGTAAAAAGTTGTAGGCTCAAGGCTTTAATTCAGCAATAATCAGTTTGCTTTTTTCCTTTAATGTTAAATCCTTATTTGACAAGGACCATGCCAAATTATGCATTAATATGTAGAATAGGTTTAGAGATATTTTAAATTAAATGTTAAAATTCAGCTTCATTCTTTTCTTACATAATGCAGTACGAGGATTACATATATCTGCAGGAGATTAACTAATTGGAAATAAAACATTTGGCAATGTTATTAACACAGGATGATCAACTAAAATACATATTCACAGAAAGATTAGGCTATTACTTTGCAGCTGTAATGCAAATTATAGGTAGAAAAACAAGAGAATGAATGAAAAAAGATTTGATTTCAGAAGCAAGGGCAGGGACAGGAATGTAGAGCAAATGCATGATAACAAAGCTTGATTGTATGAAAAGTAAGAAAATGGAAATATCATATAAATGGTTTAAATGTGGCAGCCCAGATCCTGGTCATCCTTCTCGTAAGCATCTTTTTAGCATCTTAACATCATTCAGTGATACAAATGGTGTCTCTTCTTGGTGTCTGTGCATCTTCTGATGCTGTATTAGCTTTCAGAATGATTTTGTACAATTTATCTATTATAGGTCATCTGAAATTTCAAAGTGAACAATATGCTCTGCCTAAAACTTGCA
The DNA here is from genome assembly GCF_059951505.1 of Python bivittatus. Classification (NCBI taxonomy): domain Eukaryota; kingdom Metazoa; phylum Chordata; class Lepidosauria; order Squamata; family Pythonidae; genus Python; species Python bivittatus. The sequence continues at coordinate 18,257,480 of NW_028277075.1, read as the reverse complement.
CAAAACATATAAGGAGAAGAGAAATGGGTGCAATACGTGCTTAGGCTCAAACAACAGGTTTCACTGGTTTGGACTGGCATTGAGCTTTGTCTCAGAAGTGAACCAGAAACTCTGATATCTCAGGGGTTATATCCAATTGTTGCCATGGGATGATCAACAAATACCTTAGATTTTTATATCATTGGCAGCTTTGATAGAAGTGTACACAAAAGTTCCTTCTGGGGATCCAAAACTGCCTATATTTCAGAAAGGTACATGCAGAAGGGTTGAACTGAAGAAACATGCAAAGGTTGGGATTTTTTGTTTGCTTGTTTGTTTACTTTTGAAAGAATACAATTCCTCCTTTGTGGTTTTGTGGGCAATTTACTACATTGTTCAGTGTATGTGATGTATGACTCTTGTATGTATTAGCACGTTTACATACACACACCTGTTGTTTTAGTATTTGGCGTGCACCTTTGTGTTTTTTAAAGCCCCCAGTGCATTAACAGGCTGCCTTTTCAAATGGAGGGGGCTTATGGGTCCTTTGTGCTCTTTGTTTCAGCCTCAAGGAACCTAACATACCCTTGAGCATTGAGCAGTGGAGAGAGGAGTCAGCAAAAGGGGCAAGACCAGTCCTTCCTCCTCTCCCAGTTGTGCTACCAGGCTGCTGACCTTTATGGTCTCTCAATTCTTGGCAGCTTGCATGATCTTTAGCAAAGTCTGGCCTTTCCATGTAAAGGAGCCCCATTACAGTTGCCATGACTGTTTGCTGCCCCAAACCCCTCCAAGCATATTTTCTGAGGAAAAACGGTGGAGTGGTAAGATACTTGAGCTACAGTCATGAATCCTCCCCTCATTTGGGAATGACTAGATCCCTCCACCCTATACCATGCATGCCATCCCAAGATTCCTTACTGGGACCCTCACAGCTAACCACAAAATGGCTCTGGCTCGAGGCCATCGTCCAAAGGGGTTTCCTCTTCCCTGGCTGTCATGCTGCCAATCTCCTGCTGTTGCAGCTATCTAGCTATCTACCTAGCTTGCCATCAATAGAATAAATTATTTTTATAGTAAATAAATAATTGAAAAAGAAATATGGTGATACTATTTAAAAATAATAAATGATCATTTATGGGAGGATGGAAGAGTCCAGCTAAGCAGGCTTTTGCTTCCTGCTTTCTTTTTTCTCTCTTCAGGGATCCTTCCTACAGGCAATTGGCAATAATGGGACTGTAATCAAGTTAGAAAGTCAAGTTGAGCAGACTTCCCTAGACTCAACCATATTCTATGCCTTCTGCCCAACAGCTGTGCATTCTCAGATCTAAATGTCTCCCTGTGACATTTGCCCTTCCCAAAGTTAGAAAGATTGGCAGGAAATTCCAATTTTAACCCCTTTTGAGAGACTGGATGGAAAACTTCTCCCTTCTCACCAGCCTTTACTAACCTTGGAAGGTGGGCCAATCAGAACTGTAAAGTTTTCCACCAGCAGGCAGCAAGACAAAATGCAGCACACATAGATATTAAAAAGTCCCGTCTATTTGCTCCCCAACACTCTACTATCAAAGTTCAGTCCTGCTTGAAAGATGTACTTATGAGTCACAAAACTATGTACCATCTCCCCCTGCTTCTTGTAGTTCCAATACATCAAACTGAATATAAATATATAGGGCGGGGGGGGGGGACCTATTTGAAAAAGTCCCATTTCTCTTTAAATTGTTTTATACCCGAGTTTTCTTCTATCAGAGAAGAATGTTTTGTCTCACATCCATAGCATGTCTGAGACTTTTGTGCATCCCTTTTATTCAGGTAATATGCTTACTTTCTGTTCTCTTCTGGATATTTCTCATGTGTGCCTCTGTTTTGAATGAGTAAATAAAGAAATAAAATCCTGTAAGTTATGCATTCTCCAGTCCAAGGTTTGGAAAGTTGTAGTTAACCAGGTGTTTTCTTAGATTAATCTCCCAAGCTAATAACAAAAGTAACAAAGCTTGTTTAAAGTGCAACACCATTTTACTTGATTCAGACATACAACAGGCTGGGAGACCATGAGTTGCTAGTCCCACCTTAGACACAAAGCTATCTGGGTGACCTTGGACCGGTCACTTTCTCTCAGCCCTAGGAAAAAGGCAACGATAAACCATTTCCAAAAATGTTGCCAAGAAAACTTCAGGGACTAGTCCAGGCAGTTGCCTGGAGTCAATATTGATTTGAAAGCAGAAGAGAAAGAAAGGCAGGCAGGCAGGCAGGCAGACCCAGACCCAGACCCAGACCCAGACCCACACCCACACCCACACCCACACCCACACCCACACCCACACCCACACCCATCCATAAGCTGGACTTAACAATGCATTGTCTGTAGGCCCCATGGTAAATGTGAGTTTCCTCTTACAGAACATCTGCAGGATCCTAAATTTAAATGAAAATTAATTTTTAAACAACTAAATAGCTCTGAAGTCACCAAATCTCATAAGATGTTGGTGTTCCCACCTGAAATCTTATAAAATATTGGGCAGAAATGCTAAAATTTTCCACAATTTCCAGATTTTGTCCATTGAAAAAATAGGTGTTGATATTAGCACCTACACCAGGAACCACCTACAGTATAGGTTGGAACTCATTATAGCAGACCATTTCTTTCATACACATAAGAAGCACAGCACAATCTTCTTTACTTTCACCTTGTTGCTAGGCAACTTCAATGCAGGACATCTAATTGGGTTTCCACTCTGAACTAACCCTATTGGTACACTATAAGTCACTAAGGAAGTATTAACCTTAGTGTGATCTTCTGTCTCTGTTATGCTAATATTTTGCACATCCACTCCCTTTTGTATGACTGCTCATAAGCCCTGAATTTTATTTCATGTCCTGTATTTTGTCAAATGCATCTCCTGTTTATGAGACTAATTACATATCCCATGGATATACTACTGTCTCATCCACAGAATACTCATTTGAATGATTAATCACTGATACAGTTGCAACCTTTGTCTCCTAGTCTTTGTTTTTTTGTTTTAAGAAATTCTGGGCAGCTGAACAGCTTACAATCCTTTTCAAAGCATCTGAGTGAAAGAACCAATGGTGAGGAAGAGTTAGGTTTAATAAATTGAAAGTATAGTGATTGAAGCCAGTTGGTATCTTCAAACAATGATGAAGCTTTCCCCCCCATCTCTCTCTGAATGTGTGTCTGTATGTATGTATTTGTGTGTGTGTGTATGTATGTATATGTGTGTGTGTGTGTGTGTATATAAATAAAATGACATTTTGGGAAAGAAAATTGGCAAGCCATTATTATCCAGGAAATTGGCATGTTCTGTACTTCAGTTTGATTCCTCATTTATCTCTGTATGACCAGTCTTGCCCTGTCCAATTATCCGAAGCTCACTTTCACTTCCTAAACAGATATATATACTTCTAGAAGCTACAGCTAGAAACATTAAGCTACATATGACCATATACTTCAGTTCAAGGACACCTCTTGCTACAATAACTCGAAACTTATTCTTTCAGTCTGGCAGGTGCCTCCAACATTCCAAGAACAGAACTTGTCCCAAAGCCTCTGGGAGTAGCCATCTCTTATTTCTTGGAAGAGGAATGCCTGAAAGGGAAGAAAAGCAGTATAGGAGTCTTCCATAGCCTATATTTTAGGTACCTGTTCCTCTGAACTTCTTGCAGAATGCATACATGTGCACTTGTGATGTGCATGTTGGGTGGACTGCAGGTATCTTGACTTGAAATGTTATCCTAGTGTGATCCCACAGCAGCTTATTAAAAGAGACCATCTTCTGCTAACCTCTGGATAAGGATGTCCTCATTTCTGCTCTAAAATATTCTGATGTACGTATATGGAGATCAACCTTTGGCCATAGTAGATTATACTAATTTCTACTATATGTGGATAACATTAGTTTTTCCTGATCTGGCAGCCTCCAGAAATCATGGAGTACATTCCCCATAATTCCCAGCCAACACTGAGTATTGCTGCGCTGGGTAAGAATTATGGGAGCCAGGAATTAAGGAAGTCTGGCTAAATTAATAATATATGTCCAAGGGTATTGTTTCTGTGAGGCTGTGAGGATGAAATCTAAAAGTCCTTCACATTATCCCTCCTGAATGAGGGTGAAAATGCCAACCCACCCCCATCTTATTTTCTCATAGGATGGGAATACATATCCTTATGTGCCTTCTGGCTTTTATTTATTACAAGCACAAAGTTGTTTTACAACTGCCCTACTTACATGCTCAAACAGATTCAGCTTTCCCAACTAAGCCCCCTTTTCTTCCACTTCCATCTCTCTTGCTCCTATCTTTCTCTTTGCTAACAACTTTGCCAAATTTGTTTCAAAGCTGGCTGGGGTAGGCTTTGGAGGACTGGATTGCTCACATGCTTTCCAAGTTAGAATTCTTGGTATACTGATTCATCCCCAGAGGAGAAGGGATGGAATAGCATTGGCTGCAATCCTAATCGCATCAAGAACACAGAAATGTCTGTACTTTGTAACAGATTTTTTTGCTTTGTTTTGTTTTCACAATGGAAAAGAGAGTTAGAGAAAAGATCATTTAAGACCTAGACAATATATATTAGAAAGAATAGGATTTTTCTTTCACAAATCATTTATTTTTATTGACTCTGTCTATTCTGTAAGTCAAACCTCAAACTACTTTAGGCACATGGCCATTTTTTCAGAAAAAATCCAAACACACTCAACTCTGAAACATTTGGCAGTGCTGTCCTATAAGAATAAGGCAGTTTGTAAAACAGTTTAGATATTCTTCATATTACAGATCTGTTTGGAAGCTTGTACTATTTTACAAGCTCTTTATGCTATAGTCACCAAATGGATTGTTCTTGATAGTCAGAGACTTTCCTATTAACTTCATAGGCAAGGTAGGATGATCAATTTGAATGAGAAGATCTCTTATCTAACTTGAGACCATCTCTCCTGAGGACCGTCTATAATTGCTCCAAAATACCTCTTCCTCCTTAGTTATCTTCAGGTTTTCCGTTAAGGGTGGAATGACATTTGGGTATTAAGTATGTTTCTTATGATTTTAAGATGAGACTAATTCAACAAAATATTTTTTTAATGTTTACTGAACTCCATAGAAAATGTTTGAAAAGGGCTAGCTATCACTTCAGTATGTTGAAAGTGTAAAATGGATGATGAGACATTTACTCATAAGATATGGGCTTGTCCCATTATTGCCAAACTGTGGTTAAATATTTATAACTTTGTTAACATGATCTTACAAAGTTCAGTATAGTTTAAAGATGTGTTATGTACTTTTGAATTATACACCAAAAACTTGCAACCCATGATTACATGAAGAATTATCTTGTAACAAAATATTATGACACATTTCTATGAAGCCCTACATAAATTACACTTTTGTACCCTGGAAAATATTCTATTTCACAATTATCATCACTATGTAGCTGTTGAGAACCTGAACTATGAAAACTAAATTATGTTCAGTTCATATAGGCAGTGAATTCTGCTTCTGTATCTTAAAAAGCTAATGAAAAACCACCCCTATTTTGAGCATATGTTGTGAGCTTGGGGAAATTGTCATAGAAAAGAGCTTAATGTGAAACCAGTGTTGATGGCCTGTTTCCAAAATATTTTCATCCTATGTTGAAATTAACCACGCCACATACAATCTGGTGGTTTGAGTGGTGTTTATTATGGTCAGGATCTGGCATTTCCAGCCCTTGTGTCCCAGTCCCTCTCTACATGGACATTTCAGTCATTTCTTTTTTTGACTGGAAAAGAGACCACTCCTTTCTTTCAAGTGAGGAACCGCTCCTTTAAACATTAGGAAGGAAGGAGAATGAAAACTTGTGAAGCTAAGGAGCTGCAGCTGAGAAGGATTATTTTTCCAGAGAAGTGGACAAAACAAGGAGATACTCGCATGCCCAGGACTGGCAGTCTCGGAGGAATTTCAACTAGGATGCTTCCATGGGCAAGCAGAGCTACTAACATTCCTTCAAATCATATTGGGCTGGGCACTTATTTCTTTATTTATATGTACATGCATACATGTGTACATGCATACATACAATTTATGTGGCTGCCTAGGTCAAAGCAATGACTCCGGGTAGCCATATAAAGATATTACAAGCAGACTATGCCCATTTTGATTCTGGAAGTATCCGTCTTCCCTTGCATCCAACTGGTTCTAGGAACCAAGAGGCACAAGGGCAAGCAAAGGTGATGCCTGGAGGGGAAAAAAATGGTTTGGAATCTGCTTTGGAGAGGAGAGGGGTGTAATGGTATGTGGGAAAGACCTTGGGAGACTAGGCCCAGAGACGCTGCCAAGGGAACGTTCAGTTAAGAGACAGCATAGCCCGCAGCTGGATAGTAGGTAGGGCAAGAGGCTCAGAAGGGACCCTTCCTAGTTTCTCAGTCTGTAAAGGAGATGGGGGCGGGGGGGGGGAGAATTGTACTTTCTGACTTGCAAGGTTCTTTTAATGTAGCCTTACAATAAAGTAGAATTAGCTCATCTGGTCCTGTTTCTTGTCTGGTCTATCTAGTAAGGCTGACAGGGGGCAACATTTCAGCCCAACATTTCAGGCAGACAACTTGTTTTTAATTCAGATTTTTGCTTCCTCCAGTAAAGCTCCCCAGCATCTATAATAGGGATTTGTAAAACAAAACAAAAACTATTTTGTAACCAAAACAGTGTGCAGTGTAGGCATAGTGTTACCTTTTGAAGGGATGGAAGCTGGCAGACAGAAGCTTAAGAGCTTCTAAATTTAGAGAATGGTGGTTGCTTTCTTTTTGCTTCTGTTTATTTTTTTTAAAACAATAATCAACGGGCTTTTCCCCAAAAGTCTTGACCTCTTTTAAGTGCCTTAAAAGAGGTAATTTCTTCTTATTAAGTGGGATGATTTTTTTTATTTTTTTTATTTTTTTGGTGTGATTGACCGTACTGGCTGGGGTGATGGTAAGCGATTATGTGAATTTTCTCATCCAAAGAACAGGAGGTTGAGGAATTCCTGGAAGTCTTAGCGCAAAAGTAGAATGTCTGCAGACTTTTTTTTTTCAGTTCCTGTTTTGTTTTGTATTTATTTCATCACTGTGATTTTTTAAAATGTGAATTAATGAGGGACAAACTTCCCCTTGACCAGTTGGAATTAATGATCCTTAAGGAATTCTGAAAGTTATTTTCATTTTATTCCCCTTAGAATTGGACAGGATCCTGATAGTAAACTTATGGCTCTAGAACAGCATTTCTCAGCTTGGGATATTCCAGATCTGTTTGGCTATAACTTCCAGAAATATTCTACATTTTAGCCTGAAGTTACACTCATAAGAGAGATTTCAACAGCAAGTAATAACATTATTGCTTAATATCAGACAGAGTAACCCTAAAGAACTCCCTGAGTACCAAAAGGATTATGGTCAATTAATCCTTCACAGAGTTATCTGATACAGCTCTTGTTCAACTACTACATGGTAGCCTTACAAATGGTAATTAATAATACATTTTGTATATTATGTTTTACAGTCATGCTAAAGAAAATAAGCATGTTGTCATTTAAAAAAACTTCTTGGATGGTTAGCTTTTCCTACTATTACTGAAAACATTAGTTGCACCCTTCATATGAAAATTAACACACAGCTTACAGTTGTGGTGATTCGATGCTCATGTCACACTCACATTGTTTATGTGATAATAGTAGAAATGTGAAACATTTTATGATTTCAGCAACATTGGTGCTTTGAGTTGGTGCCCTCTAGTGAGAGGCAATTGGAGTGGCTGATCTCTGCCAAGAGGATATTTACAACAAAGCAGAGAATTGAAATCACTACAAATTGAATGCACATAGCTCAAATTTGCTTCCACTGAGACCCGAGGCAGTTAACCCTCTGATGTTTATGCAAGCAACATTCTTACCAAGCAAACAAACAAAATGGTGGCAGATGCAAATCAACCTAGAAGATGGTCCCCTAGAAAACAGCAAGGTCCCAAATATGATCACAGATTTTAGATCCATTTTAGATCCACGCAGAACTCTCTTCCCTGCCGCATTAGTCATAACATGCAGATGAGTTAATTTCCACATCTGCTTGAAATCTGTCACGAAGTATTTGCTATCTGTGAGTGTTAGAGCCTATTTCTGTGAAATGTCTTGAAAGTCTGCCATGGATAGGGTAAACCGGCTGTTTGTTTTTATAGAACCTCCTGTTCTGTGCTAGCAAAACTCTAAATCAAACTCCTATTTCATTAGGCAACTGAACAGACCAAGTGGCGTTTTAAACACAATGCTGAGAAAAAATGACTCTGAAAATCCCAAACAGATCTGTTTGTTTTTAGCCTCACCTTTTCATCGCAAATAAAATTACTCCTTCTTTGCAAATACAGTAAATCTAAGCTTTTAGTTGAGCATTTAGTGGAACGTCTACCCAGTAAGCTTTGCTTATGTTGCAGGCAGCCACCCCGAGGAGTGATTGGAATTTAAATGCGATTCCCTTATTAGTTTCTGCTAACTGCAAATATCCCAAGCACTTAATTAAGTGGCTGGATAATGTATGAATGCTCATTTCTGCCTGTCATGCAGAACAAAGTGATATATTTAGATTCAATGCACAATATGAAATTTAATGACACAGGCAACAGTCATTTAGAGAAAAGGGGGAACCCTTTTGTTTTTCATTGTCTTCATCTTTCGCCGAGGCAGCTTCCATTTTTTGTAACAAGGCTTAGCCTGAGCATTGATAGAATTGTCTCGTCTTCAGCCCTGTCACCAGTTGGTCCATTCAGAGTGGATCACAGGTTTTCCAGCGTGTGTTACCTGTTGGCAAGAGACTCCTCCTGCCCCCAGTGTTCGTAGCAGATGCTCATTTGTATGAAATATTCACATAATAAAGATTTAAAGAGAGAAGAAGTGAGAAGGATCTCTGGTTTTTTTTTTTTTTTTTGGCTAAGCTTAACACTTAAACATAGCACTAGAATGAGGGTTTTTCCACTACAATACAGAAAGAGAAATTGCCAAAGGAAAGGAAGGGAGGAGAAAATTGAGACTCACTTCAAGCGGATGGTTTTTGAAAGCTCCATGATTTGGTCTCATCTCTTTATAGATTTTCTAATGATTATATGCAGTCATCTCCTGGCTTTTGACCTGCTATTCATTAGTGTCCATGGATGCTTACTTCAGGGATACTGTGCAGATCTTTCTCCTATTTTTGATTTTTTTTAAAGAAAAATGTGTACCCACTATGCTCAATGAATCCTCTAGCAATGTGTGACTGTTTAAGCAGAATAGTACATATGTACATTAATTTACATGTTATAGTATTTTAAAATGAATTAATGTCTCACTGTTTTTGCTATTGCAGCTCAAGTGCCAGAACTCTCTTGCTCCTTTAATTAGAGCTCTAAGCATCTCTCATGTCTGCAAATACTAATTTCAATTATCTCTGCCCTTCCCTGTAAATAGCGTACTATTGGCCTTCCCCTTCCTGTGCACTTTTGAAGCTAGCCTGTTGGAAACTAAATGTAGCTATGGTGGGGTTTTGTCTGTTAGAAAGACTTACAAATGAAATTCCCTGGAGTCATTACATGTCTAAAGAGTGATTGTTTAAAATATATAAGTATCTTCTTTTAAAAAAAAATGCTATTTCAAATATTGAATTTAGATCATGTTGGGATTAAGAGGTATGGAGAGAACTGGTATATATTTTCTCTCTTCATTACAATTTAAGAGTTGAGGAAACTTCTCTTGGATCTTGAATTTAAAGACAGCATTTTCAAGTGACTGACAATAATCAGTTAAGCTGAGAAAAATTAATCCCCATTGTTCTCTTTTGCCTCATTCTTGCATTTGATATGATTGGTATTGATCATTGTTTTCCATTCTTTTAACCCACAATTTATTTTTATTATTGTTTTGCTCTTCAAAGTTTTTATAGTTTTCTATCATGCAAAATAGTTGTCTCTGTTTCTTGAAGAAATAAAAGTGGATGATATCTACAAGTAACAGGATTCCATGTTCTTCCTGCCTCTGAAGAACTGACCAAAGTCATTGTTTTTTATTTTATCTGGTAGAAAAAAAATAGGTCTAAAAGTATGAATAGAAACAAAACATCATGCATAAATAGTGACTCTGGGTTCTAGGCATGCTTATCGTGCTGGTTTTGTCAGATTCAGCTGCAGGTGCCCCACAATGGCAATTTGGTGGCAGAGCTGGACCAGCTTGGAAAACACCTTCAGTTCATTTGGTGTTCTGTAGAACATAGTTGAAGAAACACTGAATAAGTTGGAAATCCACCAACATTTACACCATAATAAATAAGTTAGCTTTTAAGGTTCCATATGACTTTTCATTTTTTTGCTGCAGCAGATGAAAATAGTTACTCTTCTGGAAAGAAAGAAAAAAGTATACTTCACCAGCATATGAAAATAGTTACATGCATTTATCATTTGCTATCATTCAAAAGCATATATCTTTGAATCCTGGATATTTCAGACAAGCAATAAGACAATATCATTACTTCTTTCCTTTATCATGTTAGAAATACAATATATTGTTATATTTTAGGAATATTGTTAGAGGTATTTGGCTAACCACTTCAGGAAAAGGATGATCTCTTCATCTTTGTGAAGTTCCATTGTTTTGGTAGTTGTCTACCATCTTGAATGTTTAACTATATATTCAGGTGAGCAATAATTCAAACCAATTAATTTCATATGCTTCCTCAAGCTAATGAATAATTACGATTACCTGCCTGTGCTTAAGTTCTGTTTGGCCTCATGTTAGGAAGTCATGTATAATTCATCTAGAAATAATCACACAGAGTGATTACTCTAGACCATAGAAACTGAGTTCTAATACATAATGATATTTTGGTGATGAGTGAGATAGTAGGAAAATGCTTTTCAGTCTCATCCATAACTCTGTGCATGTTTATTGAAGGAACAGTAGTTTTGCTACTGAGCATTTAGAGAAACAATGAAACAGGAAATCCTTGGCCAAAGCAACAGAACTTTACCTGAGATCAACAAAGGCAGAGTATAGCTAGTATGATTGCAGTTAAATACCCCTACATTAAGAACATTGATAGTTTGAAGGATGAGCTACCTTTGTTCTGATAAGAGTTATATTTTTATTGGAGGCCACTTGGTTTGAGGGGTGAGATTAACCCTTTTTCTCTAATACTGTTTTTTTCTTTCTGCTATATTTTTCTCTTACGCTCTCTTTCATCCTCTTGCAGGGGAGGAACAGCTATCTTTCCACAAGCCTGAACTGATATATTGCCAAGGTCACTTGGATGTATACTAAGGACTCATGTAGCCTGATGATTCTGCAATGATGATTATAACAAAGTTGATTTATACCCTACTTTTCTTCTATGAGCTCAGGGAAGAATACATAATACTTCCTTCATCTAACAAGATCTCTGTGAAGTAGATTGGACTGTATCATTATGAACACCCAATCAGAGGCATTATGGGTCAGATAGGCATGACACCCTTCATTTTCAGAATCATTACTAAGAAACAATATATTTTTGCTTTATGCTTGGGCTGCTCTGTACTAGAGACTGGAGAGATTTGCATAATAAGGAACATTTTATATCAAGTGGAATGAGACTGGATTTCTTGAAGCATTGGTATGTTTGGTTCTCTTATTTTATACTTTCAAGCCTACTTTTCTGTCCCAGAGTGGCAATTTTTGTGTGGTCCCACAGATGTCAGAAAATGCTGACCAGTGCTTTATATCAAGTACCTCATTTACTCTTCCTCCCATCCCACCATTAATTTCTCTGTGGAGAAGGACAGATGGAAAGCTTATGGTTTCCTTCTGCATGGAGAAAAGGGTATTGAATAATTTGGTAATAATTATGCTAGTCTTTCTTGATTGGGTAGCATGAGGTCCTGCACCCAGGGCTCCTGGAGTTTTTATCATGCTTGGTCCTTCCCCTTCAAGGTGCGATATGGGCAAAGGGGAACCAATTCTATTACCACAGCTATATGAATGTTGTCTACTACCTACTGATTTTCCCCTTCAAAGGGGAAGTTTGACATGCAAACAAAGTACAGCAATAGTGAACATGGGCTTTGATGAAGGGATCATGCCAATGGAGGCCAGACAGGCCAAGCCGTCTGGATGAAGCCTGCAGCTCCACTACAGCTATTCAGAAGCCTGCAGCTCTACTACAACTACTTTCACACTGAAGTGTAAAAAGGCTTCAGTAAAACCTGGCTTAAATAGCACATTCTACAGCTCTAGCATGCCTTGTATTTCTGTAGTTCTTTTCCTTTGCTGTCTTCTGACCTGCTCTCCAATTCTGAGAGCAAGCCAGTATCTTTGTTCTCATCTTTTTCTGAAGCTTGACTCACTTCAGACTGCTCTAAACAGCCCAGTCTTGACAGGAGGGAAGTAAAAATCTCTCTCATCTTTGATCTGCACTCAGTAGTGATAGTGCTGAAGATCTGAATTCCAGCTTCATTGGCAGCTCATATTGCTCAGATAATATGCATATCAAAAACAATTGTATTCTGAAGTTATTCTCCAGTTCAGATTTTGAGTGTCAAAATGAGTGTCATTTACAGCAGTCCTGTCCTCCAAACCTAGTTATTTAGAAACAAAAAGATTTTAATGTCACAGCAATACTCTCAATAAAATGCTTCCTGAAATTATTACATCTGAAAAATGTTTCTATAATTTACAAAACAAAATCAGTCTGTATGAATAAGGGCAGCTATAATTTTTCATTAAACACCTGGAAGAGGAATTCCACATGGAATAGATCATAGTAGTCTAAATGGAAGATAACCAGAGGAGAAATTCCTGGGACTAAACTATCAATATACTCAAAAGACTACAGCTAATAAGGCTGCGATCATTTGGGCTTCCAGAGAAAATCAAAATGGGGGGACTAAACCTTTGTAACCAGAGGATTCTTCTTTGTGGGAGAAAGCAAAGAAAACTAGTGGTTTTTCTAACTATCCAAACTGAGAATTGTGAGTACAGATAGGACTGGCATAACCCATTCTTTTCTAGAGAAGGGTTAGGCAATTTTGAAAACTGTATCAAACTTATTTTTATATATATATATATATATATATATATATATATATATATATATACACACACACACACACACACACACACACACACATACATACATACATACATACATACATACATACAGTATATATATCTGTCTGTCTCTCTCTCTCTCTCTCTCCGGGTTTTCTTGTCTCATCCATAAGAGAACCTGGATATAAGAGAACCTGGAACAAAAGACCATACATGGACGAGACAAAAGAACCTGGAATTGATGGAATGCTATTACAAAAGTAGACCTAATAAGAGGGGATATATGAAATGTATGAGGAAACTATGGATGGACATAAGACCTACATCGATACTAACTGAGAAACAGCTAGTTACCCAACAGTTCAGCATAGTGAAGAGGAAGCTGCTCTCACAACTTGAGATAGACCAAGTACACATTACATCCTGGACTCAAGAAGACCCAGAAGAACAACTGGATGTGCAGCCAACACCTGAACCTGGAACGTCACTGCCACCCCTTCCACTACAGAGCAGAGCAGCTGATATGAAGCATAAGATCATGGATAAACTAGCTACAGTTAACCCTTGAAACCCATTACTAAGGCTCAGTGGATATATACCATCAGATAGTATGCTAGAAGATGCCAATAGGGCCCTCACAACAATCCCTACTACCACCATAACTCAAACCAATGAACTGGTATACATTAAGGTCACTGTAATCCTGTAGATGCTTGGCTACATGATCAAGAAGAACAGCAATACTTGCCCCCTCTGGAAAATGAGGTTGGAGGCTGAGATCAAGGCAACTTGGATAGAAGTTAGTCAGCTGGTGGAACTATAGAAGGGTGTGGAGATTAAGGATAAGACTTGGGTACTGAAAAAATACAAGGGCCTGATGCCATCTGAAGCCCTGGGCTGCTAAACAAAGGCTCACAGCACTGGCTATCAGGCTAAGAAGATACACTAGAGAAGTAGAGGCCAAAAAGACAAATGCCCTGTTCTCCAAATAACCATCCAAGGTGTACTCCCAACTGCAGTGCAACCACACAGTAACAGCAGAGCCACCAACAGTAGAAACTGAACAGTACCGTAAGAACATATGGGAGAAAGAGAAGACATATAACTTCAGTGCAAAGTGGCTGCAGGACCTGAAAGCAGACCACAGCAATCTCCCAGAACAGGAACCAGTCACCATCACAGTAGCAGACATCCAACAGTAGGTCAAGAACTTGAAGAGCTGGACAACACCTTGCCTGGACATGATCCACACCTACTGGCTAAAGAAACTAACAGCAGAGCATGAATGCTTAGCAGTACAGATGAACCAACTGCTAGCAGCAGGCTTCCACCCAGACTGGCTAACACAAGAAAAAACAGTGCTGATCATGAAAGACCCCCACAAGGGAACAGCACCATCCAACTACCAGCCAATAACCTGCCTCTCCACAACATGGAAAATCTTATCAGGTATCATAGCTGCCATGTTACAGGACCATATGGGCCAAATAATGAGCACAGCTTAGAAAGGCATTGGGAACAACACCAGAGGCTCCAAACAACAGTTGTTCATAAATAGAGCAGTCGCCCGAGACTCAAGGTCTAGCCAGACCAATCTGAGCACAGCCTGGACTGACTACAGGAAAGCCTATGACTCAATGCCACACACATGAATCTGTGACTGCCTGGTGCTATACAAAGTCAACAGAACACTAAAGACTTTCCTCATGAATTCAGTGGGACTGTGGAAGACAACACTGGAAGTCAACTCAAGACAGCTTGCACAAGTGTCCATCAAGTGTGGCATATACCAAGGTGATGCACTGTCCCTGCTGCTGTACTGCATAGGCTTGAACCTCCTCACCCAGATAATCACAAGGACTGGCTACAGGTACAAGTTCAAGAGTGGAACTACCATCAGCCATCTCCTCTTCATAGATGACATCAAGCTGTATGCTAAGAGTGAAGGAGACATCGACTCACTGATCCACCTGACATGGATCTACAGTGAGGACATTGGGATGTCATTCAGCCTGATAAGTGTGGCTAGATGGTAATAAAGACAGGGAAGGTAGTTAAGACTGATGGGGTGGAACTACCAGTGGGCCACATAGCAGACATACAGACCAGCTACAAGTACCTTGATATCCCTCAGTCACATGGGAACCATGATGAGCAGGCAAGGAAGACAGCAACATCCAAGTACCGCCAAAGGATAAGACAGGTCCTGAAGAGCCAGCTCAATGGGAAGAACAAGATCCATGCCATCAACACGTACACCCTGCCAGTCATCAGATACCTTGCCAGTATAGTGAGCTGGCCAAAGGAGGACATCAAGGCTGCCAAAGTGAAGACCCAGAAGCTCCTCACAATGTATGGAGGTTTCTTCCCCAAGTCCAACAACCAGAGACTGTACACCAGCTCGAAAGTGGGCAGGCAGGGTCTTGTGAGTGTCAAAGCCACTGTCCTGGACAAAACCCAGAGCATGCAGGAGTACATCAGTAAGATGGCACCCAAAGATGAGCTGCTGAGAGAATGCCTGAGGCAGCAGCAGACATGGGAGGAACTTCAAGTAGAGGAAGTGTCATGACAAGACAACCCCTGCATGGGATGTACCATTGACAGATAGCTGAGGTGGCTGACATTGGGAAATCCTACCAGTGCCTGGAAAGAGCTGGGCTAATGAACAGTACTGAGGCACTGATCATAACAGCACAAGAACAGGCACTAAGCACCAGATTCATAGAAGCAGGGGTCTACCACACTAGACAGGGCCTAAGGTGCAAATAGGGCCTCTGAGACAGGCCTCAGAGACAGTGGCAGGGTGTAAGATGCAGGCAGGAACAGCATACACTGAACAGCACAACCAAGTAGCTGGCATTGTATACAGGAACATCTGCACAGTTTATTGGCTAGACCCTCCCAAGTCCAGATGGAAGATTCTACAGAAGGTTGTACAGAATAACAGGGCTAAGATCCTATGGGACTTCCAGATCCAGACAGACAGGCAGGTACTGGCCAATCAACCAGACATCATGGTAGTAGACAAGGACCAGAAGACAGCAGTGGTGATAGATGTAGGAGTGCCAAGTGACAGCAACTTCAGGAAGAAGGAGTATGAGAAGCTGGAGAAGTACCAGGGCCTGAAGGAGGAACTAGAGAGGCTGTGGAAAGTAAAGGCCAAAGGGGCCCCAGTGGTGGTAGGAGCACTTGGGGCTGTGACTCCTAAGCTAGGAAAGTGACTCCAACAGATCCCAGGAACAACATCAGAGCTCTCTGTCCAGAAGAGTGCAGTGCTAAGAACAGCTGAGATATTGCGCAGAACCCTCAAACTCCCAGGCCTCTGGTAGAGGACCTGAGATTGGGGAAGACACATACGACCCATAGGGGTGAGAGAGGATTTTTATACATATATATATATATTTCAAATGGCAGAAAATGAAATTTTGTAATATAGACTGTGAGGGCTGAACCCACCAAGATTGGAAGGCAGCCTTAGCCTGGAGAAGACCACATCTAAGGCTGAGAAACATACTGAAAGAAGTCTATTACCTCATAAGAGTAGTAAAAGAGATGTAAGATTTAAATCCTGAAGCTGTTATATATGGTAGGCTGGATTGATAGTTTCTACAGTAGGTGATCTTCTTCATTAGGATCTCTTGTATCTGTAATAAAAGCAACTTACCTATCTGAGCCTTATTCTTGCCTTTTCCACTTTTGGCTTCTGAGTGCTTCCTTCTACCTTGGTAGATATTTGATTGCACTAGCCTCTTCACACATGTTCAACCCACTTGTAAATTCTGAGTTTCCAAAGTTCAACGTAAAATAAACTTGGCTGAGTCTTGTGGTATCTGAAAAGAATGAATCTATTTCAGGCAATGTAAAGAAGTCAATTATACAAGACTTTGAGAACAAGTTGCTTTAACATTCCTTATAGCTGAGTACTACTGCAAAATTAATTCCAGATGTATATTCCTATTTATATACCTGGCTCATCCCTCATCCTATGCTATGCTACAACTTTGTTATTTCATTCAAATCATTTTCCCCCTACACAAACTATTGGTACATTCTATTAAGATCACCACATGAAAATTCTATAATATTAATTTAACCCCATGCCCATATAATATTGGCAGGCAATTGCTCCTATACCTCAAGTGATTCAAACACGAATTTTGCACTCAAAGTAAAGGGATTACTTTGGATCCAACACTGGTTTGTTATCATGCTTCTGAATTATTTCTTCCAACAGTTTTTTTCTACTACAGCCATACATTTTCTCTTGAGCCAAATGTATTACCTATCACTATTTTATAAAAGCTATACTCAAGTGAAGTTATGCTCTTTTTTATTTTCATATCTGAATAGATTATTACTTTTTTGTTTGTCTGGAAGCTGATGTGGAACTTCTGGAATGTGCAAGTCCTTTCCTGTCAGGTAGATTCACAGTTGTCCTAGAATGAGAGGAATCTCTCTTACTTTCTCTAGCTCACCCATCTAACTGATAAAAAAAAGTGTTCTGACACAAATAAGAGAAGGTAAAGTTGATGCTGGATATGGCATTTGCATGTAGGTCTGGAGATTACAGTTTCATCATCACAAGAAAAACAGCTCAAGTCTTAGGAAGAAGAGAATATGGGATAGCGAAGAAGAGTATCTGCATTTAAAAGAATACAAGTGATCTGGAGGAAAGGGAAACAGTGTTGCAGCAAATAAAACAATGATTAAAGAAGCAACAGTCTGACAGATAGTTGAACCTAGTTGCAACTAACTCACCCAGCAGATAGCCAGATAAGGGTTTCTGCAAAAAAGATGGGAGAGTACTGGTTTAAAAAAAAAAAAACTGTGGGAAGAAGGGACTGAACGTGAGAATTAAGAGGTGGGCTGGAGTGAAAGCATCAACATCTGAAGTCACCAAGTTTGTCAGAGGCTGTGAAAGCTTGATTTGTAGGCAGCTGTTCATAAGCCTCAAACAGAAACCTGAAAAGGAAAGAAGCATATGAATATACAGAGCTAAAGAAAAAGGGCTGGAGTAATCTGTACATAAAGCTAATAGGTTAATAGAAATAATCCTGGGGATTAGAAAATAGGGTAAGAGAAGCATAGGAGTATGAAATGGTTAGGATTAGGGCTTTGTATCAGTTAAACTCATGTTCTATTTTTGAAACAGTTGAACAATAAACAACTCCCTATAAGGGTGAAACACAATCCTGTTTGACATCCTGCTTGGGTTTGAACTGTCCACAAGTGAACTTGTGACAAGAACAAACAAGACTTTCATATCAGTTAGCATGGGTCACTGAGCAATCTGTCCTGTGTGTACAACCTACTATGATAATTAATTTATAAAGGCTGAAGCGGTGAGCCAAAAGCCAGCAATTCTCAGGCCAGATGAAACCATTATGTAGACATTGAACAGATGCCTCTGACTTTTCAGGTTGAGAAAAGAATGACCAGAAGTCTACTGGCTTGAAAAAGGGAAGAAAAAAGTCTAGAATTGTAACCCTGGAGCAGACACATATATAAGCCCTGATTTCCATGTTCTGCAGTAGACAGTTTTTCTACAGATATATCACTTCTTTATAGTCTGCTATAAAGCAATTTGTCTAGTTATTGATTGCTGTGTCTGGTGTGAAGTCTGACATTAAGAAAGTTAACATGTGACTTTCTTGTGTGTTGAAAGCAAGTGTGAAGGGACTGTTGGGCCTCTTCTCATCAGCCATGGGAAAGTTATCTGATGGTTCAGGATTTAGTGTCATCAATCCAGAGTACTAGAGGAACTAGCTAACATTTATTTCATTTGGTAGACTTAAAATCAGGCCTGTAGGAACCACTCAGGATAATTTATTTTCTTTATAAGGGACAATTGTAACTTTTGCTTAGCTTGTTTTTGATGAGACAAAATGTTGATTTCTATAGAAATGATGAAAAATGAGAAGTGATAAAAAAATAGTGGAGGTTCTTTGGATAAATAGCTCAGAGGAACATTGCAATATGAAGGACCAAAATTGCAGAATTGCTCAGATTTTGTTTTGAAAAAAATCCTACATTTTCAAAAGCTTTAAACATTTGCTGTCAAGGGAAGAAAATTCAAATCTTAGAAAGTTGCCTTTTGAAGAAATTAACGCCATTTATTTATTTATTTATTTATTTATGTATGTATGTATGTATGTATGTATGTATGTATGTTATACTTCAAATTTGTCACCTCCCATCTCACTGCAAGTGACTTTTATAATATTTAGCATTACCAGTCTTGAAGATGCAGATACTTGAAGAAGGATAAAGAAGAGTTTTGATAGTTTACAGTGCATCTTATGAATTTAAAATCAGCTAGCCATCATATTAAGAAGGGCTTCTAAGACATGGATCTTATTTCTACAGCATAACTTTCTGAAAAAGAAAATAGTATATTTGCCCCCTCCTTTAGGAAGTATAATAATAAACCAATATATGGTTACTTACAGGAAATGACTTTTCCCATTTTCTGCATCATAGTGACCCTAGCAAGCTATTTCCAAATAATACAGAATCTCTGACCCCAACTGAGCTCAAGATCATAGTTCAAGGAAGAGTTTTATTTGTGTCATAAATGGCTATACTGATCTATTTCCCAGCTGGATTCTGCCTTGGTCAACTTTATTTCAGAATCCAAATCCATAATCCATCTGGCTATCTCAAGAGATGGAAATAACATTTCAATTCATTTTGTTTTGTTTTGTTTTATTCTGTTAAATGGATCCAGGGCCATAATTACGTCTCCTAAAATGTTCCTCATTTTTTGTGCCAGAGACCACCATTTATATCAACAGGCTTCTGGTCAGGAAAAGAGCTACATAGCATAAGGTTGCCTGTCCCATACTGGTTTAAAAATGTCCCTGGAATGGATACAAAGCCTGTGGCCCCTTCACGGGCTGCCGCATTTGCATAATTATTGCCAGTGAACTATATTGGATGAAAGGATTGACCAACAGTTGCCAGTGCTGTGAATTAAAATCACCTAACTCATTTCACTTAAGATTCTTCAGGTGACAGCTGAAATGTAGATGAAAAACTAGTTTTACTAGAATGAATACTAGATATAAGGCGTAACTGCTATTTCTTAGGAACACTGATATCTTGTTAGATTGCCTTTCAATCCCATTTTTGTACCACTCCAAGAATCAACTGAACTCCTAGGGATTCTTCCAATGTTATGAATACTATAGAGATGGAACCACCCATGTAGGAAACTAATGTATGATGACATGTATGATAAGGGCAGAAATATAAATTGGATGCAGTATTCAGAGGTCAAATCATGTGGACTTTCAGGTTTTTGTATTCTTCTACTGAAAGGGAGAGAGAGACAGAGAGAGAGAGAGAGAGAGAGAATGAGAGAGAGAGAGAGAGAGAGAGATGCGTACATTCCTCACATGGTATAGCTGAGATGAAGTCTATGAACATAACTGTATGAAATGGGTCTTGTGAAAAGATGCTTTGGACATTGATTCCTGGAAAGCTTTGCATTGTAAATTGTCACCTCACTCCAAATTCAAAGACTTGCTTTTTGATCCAAAAAAAAAAAAAATGTTTTTCCACTTTGACCTGAGCAGGTGGCATATAACTGAAGTACAGAATGAAGTGTCTCAGCTCAGACAAAGAGCCTAATGGATCTTTAGATATGCTATCAAGGATGAAACCATGCCAAGGCAAGAGAAAGCACTACTTTGTGTAACAGAATGGCAGAGCTGTAACGATATCCTGAGATCAAACAGAGGAAGGTCCTTCATAGCAACTAGAGTATTTATTCACTGTGTGGTCTCTTACAAATGGGTTTGGCAGCACGATGCAACCGTCTAAATGGATTACATTAACTTAAATTGCTCGGATTACACAGAACGGTGAAAGCACTATGAGAACTAAAATCATGATTCTATGTATGTTAACCCAGAAGTCAGTCCTACTGTGTTCAGTGGGGCTTACTCACTGGTAATTAAGCTTAGAAGGAATGAAGAAAACTCAAGTTTCCTGCAAAGGATGTTTCTTTTTCTATAAAAGTTGCAAACATGCTATTTTCAATGGTTTTAAGAAACACACCTATCAGTAGTTTTTAGTATCATTCATAGATTGCAGGATTAGAGATGAAGAACCCTCCTCCATGTTTTGGACACCTCCCATAAGCCCCAGTTTGCTGGAATATGGGGATTGTAGTCTAAAACATCTATAGGGCATCAGTTTATATATCTTAGCTTTATTATACAGAATTGCTGAGATTCTTTATTCTGTCATGCTCTTTTCTACCACTTCAAATCAGACACTTCATATTACATATGCATGTGTGCATTTTCACCCAGCCCCTATGCACATTTATTCAGAAATATGTTTGAGTGAAGCCCCAGCAATTGCCTCTATTGAAATCTGTTTTGGAACAGTATGTCAGTTCAAGGTAATATTGTCACATAGTAGCACTTATAGTTTTATGAGTCTGCTTGGTACTTAATTTGCATGTCATTTTGCATGTATTAGAGCTAGGCACAAATGGGATTTCTGAATTTTCCTCCTGAGAAACTAGGTTGACACAGCCTCTGAATTTTCCAAGAGGAGAACTTCTGTAACTAGTTCCTAAAGGCAAGACTTCCTCTTGGTGCTGACAATAGCACTGCTACTAAAAACACATAATGGGAGAAGTTCCCTTGTTATATACCTTTCCTTGGGATTGAAATGTGGGAAGTCAGAGAAGCAGCATACTTTTGGGGAAGTGATTGTGCAGTGAAAGAGAGGATAGTCTCTCACACACATATCATGGCTATTTCTTGAATTTAGTCAAGAACTAAATGCATTCCACCATTGAGAAATCTGCACAATTCTCTTCCCCTTTGGGGAAAAAGAGAAAAAAAAAAAACTCTAAAGCAAACACTCTTTCAGTAAATTGAATAACTAGGGATAGAAAAAATGCAGGAAATGTTCTCTGCCTGGTACTATTATAAAATCATAGAAGAAATTTAGGCCATTGAATTTAACCTCCTGTGTAGGGCAGGAATCCAGCATATGCATCCATGACAAAAAATTGTCTAGACCTTGCTTTAAAACACCCAGCTCCCAGAGTCACTGCTTTCACATATGAATTGCTCTTAACAATAGGATATCTACCCCATTCCCAAATATTAAACCAGCATCTTCTTTCTTGTAAATTAAAACCTTTAATCTGTAAATCCTGCTTTCTAGGCCAATAGAGAACAGACTCCTGTTTGGCACCTTCCAGGTACTCCATCAGTCTTCTCTTAAGGATAAATATACCCACATCAATCGATCTTTCCTCATATCACTTAGTTTTCTGTCCCCAGTCATTTGAAATCAAACTAAATCAGAATGTTTATTTAGCATATACCTCTAGCTCCTACCTATAAAGGATGCACATAAAACAGTCAAACATTGAATAAAAAGAATTAAAAATTTCCATGCACAAAGAGAATTACAGGCTACCTTGGCCTGTATCCTAACCAAACAAGTTGCTCTCTACACAGTTGAAAGAAAGATTGAACAGATTCATTGAGCCATATATTTGCATTCATCTGTGTATTAACCCAACAGAGCAGTCGTGATGAACATGTGCTTTTCCATCCATTCCTCAATTTGTATGTCTCAGTGTGTATTATTTTTCTGACTGTGGTAAATGCTGCTAATATAAGGTGGGATGTTGTTCATGAACAACTCTGGATGTTCACCAACATTAAGATCCATTTTAGTTCATCTCCTAATGAGTGCAAAAGACAACAAAAACAATATTTTGTGATTTTTTAAAAACAAATATATTGTATACAGTAGACTACTCCTTTGTAATTTAAAAGATATACATTAGCAATGCTTCTGTTCATTCGTTTCCCAGCAGGTGTCTCTATACTGCAGCTTTATTGAAAGCAAATGAGTATGCCAGGAGTAATTGTACAAAAACAGACAGGAAAAAGTGGCACAGAAAAGATGGGCAAGTGGCTTTGTCTTGCACAAAGTGCTGGTGTTTGTTACAGTATAAGGACTGCCTTATAATTCACACATCATATGCATAGTGACACATCTTGCATTAGCAAGTGCTCTTCCAAAAGTAATTCCAAATGGCAGGATTTCAAGAAAAATCTTAGTTTTTAAAATAGAGTTCAATCATTTATTGATATGGAAGATTTTAATAACCTGTCTCATGGTTTAGTATGTATAAATACTAGGGATGGGCACATTTGAAACATAATTAAGAAGTGCTCTAGACCTCATGCAAGCATAGCTCCTCTTTCTTATTTATTAAATAAGACCATCTTTCTCCAATGGTGTCTGCTTGTCTGGTTAGATCTGGCAGGAGAGGCATGGCCAGGTCCTATCTGCAAGAAGAGTCTTTTCTGCTGTGGGGCCCACCCTCTGAAACATCATCCCCACTCCCCCCCCCCCAGAAATTAGACTTGTCCCAGCCCTGCTGGCCTTTTGCAAGGCACTAAAAAATTGGCTTTGCTATCAAGCCAGGGTCTTAATAACATGGGTGAGCCCATGTCATGGCTTGTTTGAATATTTATGAGTCTTCAAAGCTGCTATTTTTATGTCATTTTTGGACTCAGATACAAACATTGATGCAGAATATACTACAAATACAGATCCCATTTAAACCAAAACTATTCCTGTTGGGGATAATGGACTTTCAAATAGGAAAACATCTTATTAGAATTACTCAATACATGATTACCGCAGCAAGACTTCTTTATGCACAATTTTGGAAAACCCAGACACTACCAACAATACAAGAATGGTTGTTACAACCACACTTTTTGAGAGAGCAGCAATGCTTGCTCTCACATAAGGTCCAAAGCAGCTCCTCTGAGTCAGTCCTGAAACATGCACAGAAAGACGTTTCTAGTAGCGGGTAACAGTTGGAAATTAATCTTCATCAGCAACTAGAATGAAACTATTAATGTCTCAGAAAGATAATGTGCAACCTTTTCTGAGATCATAAATGTGAAGTTTAATGAAGACTTCAGGCAGTCTGAGGAATTGAAAGTGAGAATTATAAGGGAGAAATAATAAGTTATACAAAAAAGACAGTCACCATTATTTATAAAGTTTCAATTTTTTTTTCTTGGCTCATGGAAGAGAATGATTCAAATAACTTTATTTCATTGGTGACCTGATGTGGGGGAGGGGGAAGAAGGGGAGAAGAATCAACATTTAACTGGCATTGTGTATTCTTATTAATTGAACTATGCCATTTGACAGATCTCTGTTTTAGTTCAATACTGAACTAAATGGAATTTCACACCCCATATCTTCACATGTAAGGAGTGAAACATTATAAAAATATAGCAATAAAAATAAATAAAAGGGTCAGAATTCTCTTTTGCATTTGATTTTAATTCCAGATTTCATGCAGGTGAACAACAGATAAAACAGAAAGTATGCCCAAAATTTGTTAATGAAGATTCTCAGTCATCCAGGTGGAATTATCTGGAGGTTGAGGCATGGCAGCTGGACTTGATGGGCTCATGTCAGTGAGAAACACAGCCACCCTGGAAGACATTTATGAGGTCCCCTCTAACCAACTTTCTACACTGAAGAAGCTGCTTGGACAAGCAGCAAAACATATCAAGCCAAAAAGGAAAGAAGCCCAGTAGCCATGACCCAACCTCCAGATATGGCCAAAATTCTATAAAAGATACAGAAACTCAGTATTTTTATATAATAATAATAATAATAATAATAATAATAATAATAATAATAATAATTTATGCTATCACGATCACATGAGAAGTAAAATTGAGAGAGAGAGAGAGAAGGAGGAGGTGCAGGAGAACTGATGAATATTCTTCGATATGACCATTATTCAAAAGTTTGCCAGGTAGCTGGTATGAACTCAATAAGACATCAAAAAGAAGGAAAAGAAATAACAGGTTCTATTCATAGTTCTCATAAAAAGGTTAAAGACATGAAAAATGATGCACCTAGATATACTTTTCAAGCAGACAGTTAAAGTGTTAATGGTACTTTAGCTATAGCAGTAGCCTTAGCAATTAGCACTTCTGGCATATGAAAAGGAAATAATGCTTTACCATATAACATGTCAACTTGGATAAATGTAAAATCTCTCTCCTGTCCTAGCCAGCACAAACAGCCTGATCAAAATCTGAATACCAAAAAGGAGAGACAAGAAGTTGGAGTAGTAACTGAATAGCAGAAACCACAACCGCAACATGGTGCAGTATAGAATATTCCATACAAGCTACCATATTGTGTGGTGCGATCAATAGAATCCAACCCAACAGGTGAATCTAGTCACTTGTAGAGGGAGAAATGTTTGATTAATATTGCATGTAAGACCAATACATTGGTCATTTTTTCAGAACAAAATTATGGTATTTTACCATAAGTAGCTTTATTGAAAGGTCCAGAACCACATAGTTGGCTACACAGTTAAGATGGAGACCAATGACAATTTGCTGAATGTCACATATGTGCATCCCATGCACACACAGACACACAGAAACAAAACATGTCATATCCAGTTTGTGTGGTCATCTGTCTAGATTATTCCCCAGCTGTTTTCAAGTTTTATCTGCTTCAATCCAACCCCTCAATTCCACCCAGAAGATTTGTGGAGAACATTCTTTTCCTTTGCAGGATGGAGAAAGACATTTTGCTATCAATAATTGTTATCAGGAGGGTGTTTTGCTTCCTTTCCCCTCCCCTATCACCATGGAAATAACCTGTTGTGAGAATATGGCCTCTGTAGTTTCCTATTCTAATAATACTAGATGATTGCTTGCTATAAAAGATCAGCATTAGGAATTAGCAGAATCAAAGCACAAACTACAGCAGGTATACTGGCAATGATGGAAATCCATGAAATTATTACTGGATGGAGAAAATTGGTAAGAAATTGCATTTCTAAAAAAAAGCTATTTAACTTACTGACTTGTGAAGTCCTGGTCCACATCTTGAATGATTTAGGGGTCTCCAAAATGTCATGTTGCATAATAATATAATAACAGGCATATTGGCAGGACAAATGGCTGTAAAAGGATCACATAAATATATGACTCACATAAATACTTGAAAGAGTACATCAATCCAGGAATAGTGGCAAAATCAATTTAATTATTTTGAAAACTTAAAATCTGATCTTCTACT
The DNA here is from genome assembly GCF_059951505.1 of Python bivittatus. NCBI lineage: Eukaryota > Metazoa > Chordata > Lepidosauria > Squamata > Pythonidae > Python > Python bivittatus. The sequence goes on along the minus strand of NW_028277075.1, from coordinate 18,231,322 downwards.
AAAAATGAAGAACCTTGGATGAGAGAAACAATTTATTTAGAGATGTGTCATATATAATCAATAACCATTCAAAGAGTCGATGGATATAATGAAAAGAGCAGCAAAAATGCATTCAAGGTATCAGTCCTGCAAACTGATTTCCCTTCAACATGTGGAACATGATGGGATTGGTATTAGTAAGGCTTTGATTTTAAAAATACAGCAAAATCGGGAAGGGCAGGATTTTCCAAAAACTGATGTCCATTTGTTTTTTTCACATAGTACAGTTAGTAAATCAGACTGGATATGGTTTATTTAGTGTTGTTTAGCAGGTTGTGTGAAAGCAGCCAATCAAACAAACATGATTAAGTAAATTATTGCTTAGAGTGCTGTTTAAACAGCTCAAATAGCAGCTTTATTAGTCTGATTAGTATAATAGTGTCTCCTTAGCCAAATGCTCTTACTGCAAGTTATATTAGCTTGGTCTTCTGAGTTACTGATGAGTATTGCTGTGCTGGGGTCATGATATTTCCAATTCAATTTTGCTGCTCCTTGTGGAAAGACAGAATACTGAACTATCTGAGCCATATATTTGATCTGCCAAAGCCAGTCCTCTTTTCTTATTTCTCTGGGCTGGCAAATAAAGCAAGCGCTGCAAATGATGGATTGCTTGCTTTGCTTTCAGACACTGACATTCTATACTTGCATTTATACAGGATATAATACTGTAGAAGTAAAGCAAAGTAAACTGGCTGACCAGGGTAGCTGAATAGCCAAGGAGCCAAGCTATTTATTTAGAGGTTTCATTAATGCCAAATAAAGTACAAAGATGAGATTAAACACGATCAGTGTAAACCTACCTGTTCAGTAAAATTAGCCATGTACATAAATATTGACTAGATCAGATGCAATGTCATATGACAATTTTATTTCACAGCCATACCAAACAAAATAATAGAGACTGGTCATGAACAAAAATAGACGCTCATGCATTTGCTCTTGTAATGGAGTTGAAAGCAAACTTATGCTTAGGAAGGCTACATGTAAGGAAGATTTATGTTTGTGAGTGGGGGTGTCCACAGGGAAGGGTATCAAAAAAGTAACATGGTGGCCACAGCCGTGCAATCAAAGTTCCACCCCTTTTATATGTCCATCATGACTGCTGAAGTTTAGCAACTAAGTTAAGACAGAGGCATGATAATAAAATCAATAAAAGTTAGCCTCAGAGAGGTTTTAATCATGTATTAAAGTTTTTTTTTTTTTTAAAAAAAATCAAACCAGGGAAAAACTAGATTGAAAATTGTGGATTTCCTCTAGACAATGGAATTTCAATGCAGTGTCTGAAATGGAGGCACATAAAATTCCTGATTTAATTGAGCATCTGTACAACTATGATCCATTTTAAACATCACACTAACCATGCAGATTTTAGAGGGAGGATGTGCAGAACAAACATTTGGGGTAAAGGAAAGACTTTCCTACACTCATTCCTCCAAACTACCAATAGTCCCCACTAGTAGAACAAAAGATACTCAGATTACCTCTATTGTACCAGCTATTTATAGTTTCATCTCTCTCTCTCTCTCTCTCTCTGTCTCTCTCTCTCTCTTTTTTTTTTTTACAGAATTTATATAATCCAGGGATTACTTGACACTGAATCATATGATTGGAAGAGACCTTGGAAATCCTGTTCAGAGCAGGAATCCTCACGCTACCCAAACACATGGCTGCTCAACATTTGAAAACCTACAGTGATGGGGTGCTTATGACTTCAGGAGGCAGGCTGTCCCACTGCTTAATAGTTCTCCTGGCTAGGAGAGTTGAGTTTGAATCTCCCTCTGTACAGCTTCCACCTATTGGTTCTCATCCTACCCTATGGAGCACTATGGGCACTATGGAGAATAAATCCACCCCCTCTGCCCTGTGACTTTCCTACATGTATTTGAAGACTGCACTCATGTCTCCCCTCAGCCTTCTCTACTTAACTTTTATTATTAGAGCAAACAACAATGCAGGCAAAGAAAATAGAAATGCAATAAAACTATTCCTCCCCCCATAATTCAATTCTCTAAGATGAAAATATCGCTATCTGACAGTCATAGAAAAGTAGTCACCACCTAATGCAGGTCATAGGTCATAGATTACCACTATGCAGTCCACTAATGGCCAGTCTGTGCTTCTGGTGTACAGGTTGTAGCATCTGAGCGAGCCATTGATGGTAAGTAAACAAAGGTCCATAATGTCCTGATGGCTCAAGCCCATAGCCAGATGGGTTGTACAAAAGTCCTTGACCGGAGATGATGATGGGCAGGTATTTAATCATGGCAGGAGTAGCAGCCCACTGTACAATCTCGGTGACATGCTCTGGATGTCCATACTTGGGGATCTTAAAGTCCCAGGCCTCTTTCAGCCTGTTTCCAGACACTGCAGAGATGTCTAGAATCCACAACTGATTGGATCTCTCCACTACCAGGTTGGGCTTAATAAGCAACGTACCCAGTTCCTTTAACCACCATTCCTAGGATTTAGCCTCCAAGCCCCTCACCACCTTTGTCACTTTTCTCTGCACTCTTTCCAGTTCCTCAACATCCTTCTTGTAATATGGCAACCAAAACTGGATACAGTATTCCAAGTGTGGTATGACCAGTGCAGTATAGAGAGGAACTATCACTTTCCATGTTGAAATTATATCTACTGTATTATATATATTCAAAGTGCTTTTGTTTTGTTTTCTCTCTAACTATCACAGAAATGCTCATGAATCTATTGATCAATGATGGTTTGTATGCCTTTTGGAATGCACATATAAGAATAATGTTGAGACCATGAGATTGTGCACATATAGAGATAATTTTATGGTAGCATTAAGGAGAGGATACATCTAGGGCTGTTGGAGCTTCGGAGAGGTGCTTTGATCCAACAATGCTTCGATCAAAGTATTATTTCAAAGCAAACTACTAAATTGAAGCATCAGATCAAAGCATCTGCATCTCATCAGTTCATGGGCTAAAATGGTCTTGTGCACATTCTTGTTTTAATGGAAATGCCATGTGAGAACATTTTGACAATATGAATCAAAGTGAAGTATCAATTTGAATTGTAGTTAAACCACATACCCCTAGACATATTGATGTGTGAGTGGGAGTGGAGAGAGACATATCTGTGTAATTTTGCCCTTTTATCTTATCTTCAGCTGCTGATATGTAAACTATGGTAGATGTTTATCACTAAGAATTGTTGTAAAGTCGAATTGGAACAAAATCATACAATAAGTAAAATAACTAAGTGTACAGTAGCATTATATCTGACATACCAGCTTTCAAATGTATGGTGGCTGGTAGAATAGCTTGCTCTTTGCTTCAATTTATATTCTTGATCTGCCTGGCAAGAAAAAGAGGAAAATACATTCAGTGACATAAAACACATTTCCAATACAAAGTGAGAGAAAGAGAGAGAGAGAGAGACAGAGAGAGAGAGAGACAGAGAGAGAGAGACAGAGAGAGAGAGAGAGGATTTGATGTACTTTTGTCACTGTCACTTAAGAATTTTTTTACTTAGTTATTTTTATTTATTTATCATATTTATATAGCCGTCCATCTCACATAAAAGTGACTGTATTCTTGCAGAATAGTGGCTGCAAGAAGTTTAGGTCATCAAAGTAGATTTCATTATGAACACTTCATCCAGAATGAGCATCTGGAACTATTTCTCAAATATACAGAATAATTATCCTTGGACACAAAGAGTATAATGATAGAAATATTACTTATTTCAGTCAGACATAATAAAACTGGGTTCAGGAGTCAGGCCAGAGAAGGAAGAATGTCCAAAGAATGTCCATATCTATTCTTCATAATTTAATTTTAGATGTCAGATTTTATTTGTACACCATCTTTCTTCCAAGAAGATTGGCCAGGACTTCATTATCTTAGATTGGTTTTGAATTCTCTTCTTTCATATACATGAAACCTAATGAAAATCTTTTCAGAATGACAGGTAAGTTACTATATCTCTTCCAAATTTCCAGGCAAGAGTGTATCTTTATCAGAAAGGGAAAAAAGGAGATAAGCGATGAAAAGAGGGAAGAGATCTGTGGCAGTAAATATGAGATTAACCAACAAAGATTTTCCACAGGTCGCCTGATGAATTTTGTCACTGAACAGGTACTGGAATCTAGTCTAATATTCCTAGTTCAATGTTTAATCTACAACTACACCAACCTACCCTACAGTTGCACAAGTAACTAAATCATGAGTCAAAATGGAAGGGGACCACATTCTAACTTTATTAAGGAGACAGTTCTTTCTCGTAACACCAACCCAAATCGCATTGAAACTTATGATTCTGAGGACTTGTTTTCCTTTTTCTGTTAAGGAAACAGCGGCTTCTGCCTATGTACACACTGGTTACTAAGCATAGTGAAGTGATGCACCTGCTCTGTTCCACTGATAAGAAGCAGAGCCCCGCTTAATGGCACAACTTTGCGGCAAGCAAATACTTCACTTGACTCTCTGATGAAGTGAAGTGCCTGTTCTCATATCTGTAAAGCCCTATTTTTTGGTACCTAATCCACTGTTGGAGGGGAGAGATCTTATATTTAGGGTTATCTTCCTTTTATATTAACATGGTAACATGCAAACTAACTGGGAATTTTAAAAAATGCACTGATTATCCTCTTTATTTAGTACAATATTGATTTTACTGTTATACCAGTTAACCCCATGGTGCAATCTATAACTGGCACTGAAAGGGTGGACATAGAAAGAAAGAAATAGCAATAAAATACTAATAAAACTAGCTAAGTTTAACTGGCTAGAATTTTAAATTACCCAAAGAATACAACTCCAGAGAACTTTATGAAATAAAAATTAATGTTTGGAACAAGGTTACTTCATCATACTTACCTTTGAAATTGGATTCTGTGTGGGTGGCAAGCTAAAGGTCTGATTGAATATCACCATGACAGAGAGCTAAGAAGGGGGAAAAGGGATGTATATGCATGAATTGAAGGGTGTGTGAAATGCTAGGAGTTGAAATTACCAACTCTAGCTTTCTGGAGGGAACATCTGGACAAGTTCTACCAAAACAGTTTCCATTAATATAAAGCTGGCAAAAGAGAAGCCCACTGGTGGATTAAGATGAAAAGATAAGGTACATTCCAAAGAGAATTCTAACAAGCTTCTATTTTTTTTACATTCTTTTTTATATTATTGTGTATTGTTAGTTTGATGATTATAATTTGTCTTAACTGATTATATACACCTCAGAGACCAGTTATACCGATATAATCGTCACAATAATAATAATAAAAAATCCTTTAATTCTCAGACAACCAGAGAGATCAAAGATGGGTGTGAACTCACAGATCCAGAAAAGAATCAAGTACAACATGGCTATGAATAACTGGACGTAACTGATTTCTGGGTACTTTTCTTTCTAAAGGTGATGCAGTCCTAAGTTGTCAAGCCAGGTTTGGAATCTGAGCTGGTAGTAGCTTTTGTCTGACCCATTTCCAAGATGATAACTGATAAGACTGGACAGTGGTTCAATTTCAACTATTTTGCTGAAAGTATAGTTCTTCTGGTAACTATAGTTGGGGGCTACAGTTCTTTCTATTAAGAAATATTCCCTCTGCAAAGAACTCATGGTATCTATTTTATAGTTTGGTTGGCATTTCCCCTCAATATATAGGTCTCTTCATATGAATAATGTATAGAAAAGACTTGAATTATTTGAATAATTGAATGATGGTGCTGGCTTCATGACAGACCATGGTAGACCTCTGGACCAGGGACATGTCCTCATTAACTGGCAGAAGCTCTCTGAGTTTTCAGGCAGAGACTCTTATGTCACAGAGCCATTTAAGGTGAAATGTGTTTTTATGTTAATTTTATATCTTGATTTTCTCTCAAGAGCACTTCTTCCACTAATTTTCCTCAGGAAAATAACTTTGTGGGAAAAGTTGGATTGAGAATAATGACCGGCCCAAAGTCATCCAGTCATCATTCCATGGCTGATGGTGGATTTGAACCTGGGTCTGTCCATCCTAGTCTAATACCTTAAACACTATACCACATCGGCAAGGACTGATGCACGGACCTTCTCCTTGTAAAGCTTATACTTTATGGCCCATCCTGGGTCTAACCTGCAATCCAGTCTGATGTTAAATTGCCCACAAATATGTTTTGTGCATTTTGAGAAAATAACACATTTTAATAATGTAATAAATCATTATAGTCTTTGGAAGATTTTATGAGGAATCCAGTGGGACATATGCTGATGAAATAATCTGATTTGACATTTGAAATTATTTGTGGGGAGACTATTTGAATTTTTGTTAGGAAAGTTTCCTGAAGAGAAGCTACTGAGCGTACTAAATAAGAACTTTTAAGTCCATTCATTGGGTGGCAGAGAAACAGAGTCTAGGAGTCAAAATGTTACCAGTATTTATTTATTTATATATTTAGTATATCTCTTATTAACTGGTACTTTGACAGCTCTTAGAAGTGGAAAAGTCTTAAGGTTGAAAGGGATAATAGGTCACTTTTCCATGGAACTATTCAGATGATGCATCAAATAAAGAGAGGAAAACCTTGTTTAAAAAAGCCCTTCTTTTACATGCAATCTTCCCCATTATTTCTGACGAGAGAAGGAAATATAAATTCCAAGCTCCGGGTACCTTTTAGGAAAGACTGAGCTTTTCAGGTATAGAAAAGGTGCTGGGCACATAGTTCTTCAGGCTGGAGTACTGTATGTGGCACTCTGGATTGAGCACATAATTTGCCACAAGAAACAACAGATAACCAGAATTTCTACTTGTTTGAAAAGTAGTCAGCATTGCCAGTTGAAAGTGCTAGTAGTCAATCTGACATGGTTTCATATCTTGATATGGGACGTAAGCAAGTTATTGTAACTTAGTACCACAACCAACACTTTGATGGCTATCACACACCTTTGGAATCTTAAGTTAATTCAACTTAAAAGTTTAATGGTGATGAATTGAACACTTTAATTATCTAAGAAACAAATAGTTATTATCTGAAAGAGGCGAAATAAGATGAATCCTGTGGTTAACTCTTGTTGAAACAGACAGATTACTTTGTCTGATTTATAAAGCATTGATGATTTTTACCTAAGGGGACATTCAAAACAGTGCCTCTCTCTTGCACTCTGCTATTACAGGAATCTATTACTATATTATTCTGCTGTGATCAGGCATGGTGGTGGTTTATCCTCAATATATAGTGGCTGCACTATATACTTATCTGGGTGTAACATGTAGACTAGCCTACATTGGATTAAAGTAGAAGTGGAACCTTTAATCCTACCTTTCACAGTCTCTGGAGCCCTCTGAGATAATGCTACTAAAATCACCAAGGAAAAAACAGCTCAATTTCCCATTCTTTTAATGAGATGGGAAACAAACTCATATGTTAAGTTTAGATAGAGTTACGACCACCCAGACAATTGTGTGGAAAACTCTAAAGTTTTCCTCAAAAGAAAAAAGAAAAGAAAAGGGCCCAAACTCCTGGCACAATTCCTTCAGGGCTATCATTATATTGTTCATCTATCCTTTGCAGTCTTTTGTATGGCCTCCGGGTTAAACCAAAGTTTTAGTTGGTGATAACCCATTAAATGAGAACATCCACTTGCTTATCTGCCTACCTACACAAATGATGTAGATTCAGTCACAACTCAGCATATAAAACCAAATGTGACCACACTGAAAAGTAGAATATGTCCCTAAAACAAAACTGTTATAGGACAGCTCAGAGCCTGTGGATATTTTTCCCCAACAACCATCTTATTGTTTATGAGTCAAATACTGCAAACCCATAACTCCAAGATAAATGATACTATTATACTTATGCCTCATGCTGTGAACAGTGTGGTAGATATTTCTACACAACTCATTTCAGTAAAATGATACAGAACAGCCAGACTAAATATTTTTTCTTTCTCTGTTATATTAATGTCTTAGTTCAGTAGAAAAATTCATTTATCAATACAGAAATTAATGGTTCATGATATGCATCACTAAGAATCATAAGATTTAGCAGTCTAAAAAAGTCTAATAAATAAATAAATAAAACTTTATTATTACTACTGCTACTACTATTTCTGTTTCTTAAATAATTATAAGTTAATCTGTAAAACTATGACAGTTTGAACTTACCTTTCCCATAAATCAAGGTATCAACATTTTACAGATAGTCCTCGACTTACGACCATTTGTTCAGTGACTGTGTGAAGTTACAAATGTGCTAAAAAAAGTGACTTATGACTGGTGCCCAAAGTTACAGCCATTGCAGCACCCCTGTGGTCACGTGATCAAAATTCCGGCACTTGGTGGCTGCCCGCACTTATAACCATGGGGGCACTTCAACTCCCTTCATCTGTCTCCCCCATCTATGCCCTTTCGCCCCCTTGCTGCCCTGTGCTCCACTGCCCCAGCTGACCTTCTTGCTCCTGCTGCTGATGAGGCGTATCTGGCTTCAGCTGTGGACAAAAAAAAAAAAAAAAAGCCAAAAGCAGCCCCAGAGCGATGGCGCACCAAAAAGCCCATTTGCAAACAGCTCCTGGACCATGGCAAGCCAAAATGCATCTTTGTGCCAGGCTCCTGGACAGGGCTGGGCTTTTGGCTTTTGCTTCAGGCTGCAGAAGAAAAAAAAAAAGCCCCACCCAGCCCCACCCAGGGGGTTTTTGCAAAGGGGTGTTTTGGTGTGCTACAGCTCAGGGGCTGCTTTTGACTTTTTTTTTTTCCTCAGCTGAAGCCCAGCTGATGGCCAGGTTGGGCATGCCTCATCAGCAGTGGGAGCAAGAAGACAGGAAAGGTCAACTGGGGTGGTGGAGTGCAGGGCAGCAGGGATCTCAAAGTGCAGGATGGCGAGGGCGATTGTCAGTGGGACTGGGCTGGAGTGGCTGTGGCTTCCCTGCATGTGGCAAGCAGCCTCAGAGTGGTGCTGTTCTGAGACTGCTTGCCACCCCACAAGGCAGGGTGCAAGGTGGCCAGAAGGGCAGAGATGGGGGGCAGAGACAGTTAGGTGGAGGAGTTGGAGGCAGTACCTAATCTTACTGAGGTTCAGGGTTGGGAGGGACCAAGCCTGGAGTGGCTTGGGTTGGGTTGGGTACTCGCTTAACAACCTGCAATTCTTGGTTAACAAAAGCAACCAGCACTGCTGGGACTGTAGTCGCTAAGTGATGTGGTCATGTGATGTCTCACTTTATGACCGCATTGCTTAGCAATGGAAATTCCAGTCCCAATTGTGGTTGCAAGTTGAGGACTACCTGTAGCGATCTTTCTATTTTATTAATCATCCATGTATTCAAACTCGAATAAATATCTATGTCTGAAATACACACATACACAGAGAGAGAAAGAAAGAGAGAGAGACATCATGATCATCATCCTGTTCCATTTTGGGAAACCGACATTATGCAAAGCACAAAAAGAGAAAAAAGTAGTAAACAAAATAAATAAGGAAGTAGGTAAAATAAGAAACCTAATTTAATTTACTGTAGCTTACACCAACACCATATATTATATCTGTCCATACTTTTCTATCCTTGTAAACCATTCTTGCTTCTACCTCCTGCTGATTTATACATTGCCTTTTGTTCTTTACATTTCTCTCTTTGAAAAATCTCATGAACGCATCCTGCCATGCCTTTCTCAACCTTCACCTCCATCTCAATCCATCCCTTTTTCCTTCATGTATTTGTTTTGCAACTTAATCCTCATGCATAATCTGTATATGACCAAGCCACCTCAGTGTACTTATTTTGTGTTGGTCACTCACTTTTGTATTCAATCTACTTTCTTTCACCACATAATCATTTTGACCATATCTCCTTGTTTTACCACACTCACCTCTTAAGTAAATCATTCATATGGGATTCGACATACTTTTATATTTCTTCTAACATACAGAACATATCTATCTATACTCTATCTATCTTCTAACAGATCAGGCTTGCCCCAATCCTGCTGGCCTTCTGCAAGGCATTGAAAACTTGGCTTTGCCATCAAGTTTGGGGCCTGCTTTTTGGTTATACTGATTGCAAGGGATTTGATTATTTCTGGTTTGGTATTTTATGCTGTGTCATGCTATTTATGTTTTTAATTATTAATTGTCTTTTTATTCTGTTTTTATTTTGTTTTACTTATGAGCTGCCCAGAGTCATGTATGTGTGATGGGTGGCCATATAAATTAAATGAATGAATAAATAAATAAATACACTGTCATTCCATAAAATAAAATGGGCAGGAACATGTTCTCACAGATAGCCATTTTTGCTTCTTTTGACATTTTTTTCCTTGGAACAAATCACTATTTCTACTAGCATTTGCATGTCTTAACATTTCTACGTCCATTCTTCTATCTTTCATAAACTTTAAACCAAGGTACAAAAATACCTCCCCTTCATGTAGTTTTTCATTGTTAATGTGTAACTTGCAATCATTCATTCTATTTTCCCTGTCAAACACAACTATCTTGGGCTTTGATGCATTATGTTGTATCATTCAGTCTAACATTTGCTGCAGATCATTCAGATTCTCAGCCAGAAACATGGCATCATCTGCATACAAAAGAACATACATATTCACATCCACAAACACCCTTCTAATGTCACCACAAGCATTCTTTCTCTATTTATCCATAAATACATTAAACAATTTGCTAAGCAAAAGCTTATCAAAAGCTGTCAAGCATTAATCTATATCCTACTAAAACTCTCAAGTCTGTAATATTCAACTGGGCAAAATGGGGCGACAATTTTTGAACCAAGGTACCTCAAATGGACTCACTTACAGAATGTGTCCAAAAACTGGGACCCATTACTCCCGTGGGATTGAAATTTGGGAAATCTGTGGCCATTTCAGCACTGCTGCACTGCCACACTGCCATGGTCATCCCGGGTCATATGATCATCATGGGCATATCCCCAACCTCTTTCTTGCCTCCCTCTGTCCCCTGCGCCCAATTGCTTGGCATCAAGGCCCAATGGGCAATTGGCTGCTTTGGAAATGAGGCAGAAATTTTTAATTTCTTAATGATGGTGGGTGCTGAGGAAAGGATGAGGGAGTGACATGGATGACTGCTGGTGAGGCAGGGCTGGTGGTCAACAGGTGAACCCTCTTCCTCTGTCAAGGGAGAGGGCCCTTGGGGACACACTAGAATGGGGAGCCGGGGAGCAGTTTTCCTCACAGTCCACAGCTCCCTTTGTTCCACCTCCCCCCAGCAAAGTGGCAGGCAGTTCTGGAGGTTAGCCAAGGAGGAGGAGGCTTCACTGAGACTCTCCTGAGGGTTGTGAGGGGAGGGCAAATGGCACAAGATATATTATATGTGGAAAGGAGGGAGGGAGGGAGGGAGGAAGGAAGGAAGGAAGGAAGGAAGGAAGGAAGGAAGGAAGGAAGGAAGGAAGGAAGGAAGGAAGGAAGGAAGGAAGGAAGGAAGTTTTTTGATGCTCCCTACCAGCTTCCTACAAGCAAAGTCAATGGAGAAGCTGGCAGCAAGTCATAAGGCACTCACACTCCCACTGCTTGTTTGCCCTTGGTCATTCTGTTTCTCTGTTTAGGTAAGGAAATATCTCTGAAATGATAACCCAATGGGTCATGGGTTGTCTAGTTAGAATTAAAAAGCATTGAGATCAAATATCATTGGATTTCAAATACAGATAAGAAATGTTCAATGAGCCTTTGGTGAATAATATAAGAATCAGAGAATATCTGAATAATATTTGGCATAAAACTCCAGACAGAATGATTTTAAGAAACTCTGATGCAAATAAATTACTTTTCCAGATTCTCAATAATGCAAGTAGGAGTTGCAATACCTTCCCCAAAACTCCCAGCTCTGTATTCCTTGTGTACCATTTAATGAGTTTAATCAAACTAAAGGTATCCTAGAAATAGAGGTTTCATGAAATACATAGTAATGTTGTTATTTTGAAAAATTGGGAATGAAGCAAAAATGGAATTGATATTCCTCCTGATCACATTGGTGGAAAAATGATAGCTCAGGACTATATGTAGTGTGGTGGGAACTGAATAGCATTGGTAATTTATTCATTTATTATAGTCATGGACCACCATATTTGGAGTAATGCATCGGGAAGTTTTTAAAAACCCACGTGAGATCAATACATGTGATGAAGCCCAGAGCCACAAAAAGGAGACAAGCAAGTAATATGGACTCTATGAATAGGACATTTTCCCCAGTACTTGTGTGGAAAAACCTATATCCTGCAAATTAAATAAGTTGATTTGATTCAATTTAATTATTTCTTAATCAAATATGTGATAATAAATAGAATCTGCATTAGTACAGCATTGATTGCACTTGTAATTAAGGCTTTTGGAGCGCACTAGGAAATTCTGAGTAAGAAAAATAGAAGAGTATTGAGTTTTGGTTGTGTATTTATTTTAATTTGCAGTTCTAGCTTAAGATAGAACCCATTTCTGCCTTTTCTGCTCTCAGCTGTACATAATTGTTACCGATAACTGATGTTATCTCAATATTGGGTGAATGCAGTGGTTCTTTCTTGTACATTCCTCCTTATTGCAATGACTTGCATATCCTGAAAAACAGCAGCAACAACAACAACAACAACAACAACAACAACAAACATGGGACTTGGGAGGATCCTTAGAAAGATCTGATATGATGCAGGCACTTATGTATATTACCTCCATTCAGTTTTTCAAAATCTTACTGCCACTCACAAAACCTTCCCATTGTTCCACAAACTTCCAGGAGGGATTTTTAAGGGGCTCACAGAGGCACAATGTGGAGGAAGTAGTCTTTTTTCACATAATGTTAGAAGGTAAATACATGGTTTTATATTTATAACTTATATCTTCAGCTTTTTAAAGTTAAGACATCATTTTAAAAGAATTCATTCATTATGTTTGATTTCTACTCTGCCTATCTACTTTGGTAAAGAATTCAAGGTAGCTAACAATTAAAAAAAAACTTAAGCAGAATATGAAAAGATAAAAACATGAATGAAAAATAACACTACAATTAATTAACAATTAAAAGCCTAGTGAAAGAGAAACATCTTTACCAATTTTCTAAATGCTGGTAGTAAATGCAGGAGACCTCCCTCTCTCACATGTCAGAAAAACTGGCCCTAACAGCAGAAGAATCTTAGGCAAAGGCAATCCTTGCCAGGGTTGCCATCTGTGGATCCAGTGACAGGATCAAGGAACATTCCCAGATTGTGGACATGTTTTTTCATGAGGACATCAATCCCATCCAAAACAAGATGAGCTTCTATCCCATAGTGCACTCTCCTATTTATTTCCATCCTGTCTTTAATTTCAGCTTGTTGTCCTTTGCGGAGCCTGTTCTCAAACTTCTGTACAATTGAATGATAGAGATTTTGATGACATCACATTCAAAAACTCTAAAGGACCTTCTCAATCTACATGAAGCATGGAGACACATTGTAGGACACTACAGGTCAATAGCCTCTGTTACAAACAATAATCTCTCAATATGTGCTTCATTGACTATAGGAAGGCCTTCAGTTGTGTTAAGCATATCATGCTGTGAAATGTTCCTAGGAAAATATGAATTCCCAAAGAATCCCCCATCTCATTGTCCTCATGAGAAATCTATACCCAGGGCCGGGTGCCACAGTCTGGACAGAACTTGGTGAAACAGACTGGCTCCAGTCTGCAAGGAAGTGAGACAAGGCTGTATACTCTCTCCTTATTTACCTAACCTATATGATGATTACGCATTGAGGGAAAATGGATTGGAAGAAGATGAGTGTGATAAAGCTGTATACTTTCTCATTATTTACCTAACCTATATGATGATTACACATTGAGGGAAAATGAATTAGAAGAAGAGGAGGAAACATGACTAACCTCTGGTATGCTGATGACACTACTCAGATAGTTGAAAATGCAAAGCTGTAGTAATAAAAAACAAGGAACACAGTGAAAAAATGGGCATAAGATTAAAGAAAATCAAACTAATGGGAAAGGCAACCAGCCTTATAACTGACTATGAAGATATTGAAGCAATGGATAGCTTATGCCTTTTAAGATCAATTATCAACTGGGGGGGGGGAGGCAAAAATAGGTCACAGACTAGCATTTGACAGATTAGCAATGAAGTTCTTAGAAAAGGCATTCAGATGCTGTGAGATATCTATACCTACAAAGATCAGAATTGTTCAGGCAATAGTTTTCCCTTTGATGGTCTGTGGATACCAAAACTGGACTTTGAAGAAGCAGGATATATAAAGAATATTGACACTTTTGAACTTTGGTATTGGAGAAGGCCCTTGAAAATACCATGGATAGCCAGGAAAACAAAAACCTGGATCATCAAACAAATAAATCCTGAGTTTTCACCTGAGGCACCGATGATCAGTCCCAAACTATCATAATTTGGACACATTATGCAAAGACTAGCTCCCTTGAGAAGTCTATAATGCATGGAAAAGTGGAAGGAAAGAGAATAAGAAGATGATCAGCAGGAATAGGAAGGACTCCATTACAACAGCAGTGAATGGCACTTAATCAATCAATCCCATTCTGGACATGCACTGATGAAAGGGACTGCAATTACCATCAAACAGTATCTTCCAATGCCAAATCCTACCAGATGGATGAGAAGAAAGTTCCCAGCAAGGAATAATCTAACAGCATGCTCATGATTAGTCTTGCTTGCTCAGGGAAAGGGATGCTATTCAGTAGTGCATTGGATAGCATAGTAACAGTATTATTATTATTTTATTATTTATGGGGAATGATAACATATGCATCATGACATCAGCATTCAAATGATGTGACTTACAGTACATGCTTGTGTCAAGACATCATGATCTCATTACAAAATTGCACTATTTACATGAAGTTGCCATCATGTACATGTCATGTTGACATCAATGTGGCTTGTAATAGACACAGCTGAAAGTAATATGATATGTTCCAACGTTTTAAACTAGAACGTTCAACTCATCCTGTAGTGATAGAGCTTTATAGCTGCTTACCTGAAAGTGGATCAAAGCAGGTATACTTAAGCAGGTACACTTGTATATTGAATTGTACTTTTCTTAGAGGTAGACATAGGTATTCAAATATTACCTGAGGTGTTTTGTTTCCCAAAAAGTTTGAGTGGGTATAAAACTGTTGATGCCAATTGCATATGACGGTGACCTTCTCTCACCATTTCCTGCTTTGAATTAGGATATAAACCTTCAAAAATGATACCACACATTTTTCACTGACTTAGCTTAGTCAAATTGTTCAGCATATACAGGCAATAAACCAATTAAAAGGACCTTGCAGAGAAGAAGAAAGCATATAAGATAGATGAAAACTCTGCCTAAATCCTAGCACACACAAGACGACAACAAGTAAAGGGCAGAAAGGTCATTGAACAAATATTTTAATAATGCTTTATTTGAAATTCCATCAGTTACACATTATTAGCTCTGCTATGCTGCAGAAACACAGGAGAGATAATGTGAAGTGCCTTATTTATAATACAACAAACCACAGCACCTTCGGGGCATACATTGTCCAAACAATTGTATTTTGCAATTCATTGCTATATTTTCTGAAAGTCAGCACCTCCCTGCCTTGTTTTATGTGTGGACTAGCAAATACGGCAGAAAATATGGATCCATCGGAAATCTATGAGAATATCACAGTTTATGTATCCTAGAGCATTGTCATGTTTATTAAGATCAAAAGGTACTGGACTGGGGATTTTTGTTTTGTTTTGCTTGCAGTATGTATATTGATGATACAGTAAGACGTAATAACAATCAAAGGTAAGACTTCAGGGCACCATTTCAGCTGCTCCAACACAAACATTAATTATCTGATATAGATGATTTTAAGTAGGAAGGCTCTCATCCTATTCAACCCCAAACCCACCAAGCATTTCCAATGCTCGTATCAAATATTCAGACCCCATAACTGGCTGAAAAATGACCTCTTCCTCCCCCATCAGTTAACCCTGGACATTAACTGTTCCAAACAAACACAGTTTATATTATGGGGAAAGTAAATGCAAGCTATACAATAAAGCATTCTTACCTTTCTGGGAAACCTAGATCATCATCCATCTGCAAAACATGATGGAAATAACAGCTAAGATAACCTTTGTGGTGTCCTGAACTGAAATGAACAATTTCTAGTGCATGCTTGCTCTGGATGCAGTTGAAATAAATTAACAAAACCCCAAAAGGTAGAACAAAAATCTACCCAAACTACTTTGCAATTGTTGTGGAGGGAAAAATTGGGTCAGTGAATGCAGGATACACCAGCAAAGGTGAGATATAAATTGAGTAAATAAATTATGAATTTATAATATGTTAAGAATACATTCAGAATGTGGATTTTTCCTTACCCTACATTTGAGAAGCCAAGGTTCTATCAACAGTAACTAAGTCACTATGTATTGACAAAAGAAACTTCACTATAGGCTCTATCATTTTCCTGGAAATGTTATTTAAAATGATTTAAATAACATTTAAAGTGATGTGAAATGGTAATCCTAGCCCTAGTCAAAATATTTGTTTTTTGTCAGGACCTTGGCATAGCCTTTGTCTGTGTCTCTTAGCTGCTGCTGCTGCTGCTGCTGCTGCATTTGTAAGCTATCCCGTTGGCCCTTCATCTTCTTTCTTTCTATTTTGTTTTTGCTTTTCTGAGCTCTGCTGTCATGTTAACTGTCTGGCCTCCAAATTCTATCAGCCCTTTAAAGTGAATGAGTGGCAGTCTGTTAAATTGGACAGATATGGGAACTTTATTCTGGTAAGCTCCAGATAGCGTTACAGAACTTGGATTTTCACTTCATCCTGTCTATTTTTTCCTGGACTATTTTATGTTGCTCTCTGTAGACTACAAGAGCCTTGCCCTGACACAGCAGGCCTTTTGGGAATAATGTTGTTGCACCATCATTGTCATGGGAGGTTGAAAGATGGAGGGATTTTCTCCTGAGATCTTGGAAGGAAGAGCAGAAGGCTGTAACAGCAGGCATGCACAGTCTTGTTCAGGCCACGTGTCTTTGCATAGTATGGCAGCTATGAGAGAACAACAGCACTGAGCATGGGGTAATTTATCAAGGGTTCTTTGCTACTGGGAACTAAGGACTTCCAGAACTCTTTTTTTTAACCTGCAAAATATTGATAGAATAGAAAACAAAAATAAAGATCTTGATTTTAAAAATGCATGCCTAGGCTGGATGTGGGAGCTCCTTATTATCAACTCCCTTTTACTAGAAGGTTGAGCCAAGACTGAGGGAGTTTATTCCTCTCCTAGAACTTACTTGCATGTTTAGCTCCATCCTCCACAGCAGATACTGTAGCCATTGCCTCTCAGTTTCATTCTCCTCTAACGGAAAAACTTGTATTTACTTTAGCTGAAATGTTAATATTAATATTGTATGTTTTTTTATTTAAACACAAAAAAACAACAGAACAGCAAAAATAATAAATGGAATGAGAATGAATAAGAATAACAAATCAGAAATCACAAAAGCAAATAACCTATAGTTATAGAATATGTATATAAATACTTCTATAATTTTAAGGAGAGGTACAAAAATTACAAATGTCCATATACCATATTTCTATCCAAAAAGACATTTATTAGGAATTAAGAATTACTTTGTTGAAACTAAAAAATGGAGATAATTTGTGGAAAAAGAGGTCATTTTTAATTACAGGATTAATCAAGACTGTATTTTTTCCCAGTTCCTCAAAACGTTTCAGCTAAAATGCATAACTAAGAGGACATTGCCACCAAAGATACTAATATGTGACAATTTGATTATAATTCCTCCAATGCAAACTAGAAAAATATTGATTAATGCAATGTAAAATTAAGAGGATATCTATGGATTTATATTCAATTATTGAAGACTTGACAAAGAGATTTAAAAGGGAATGTATATAATAAAGAATTCAAGCTGACTGAAATTCAAATCCCAGGTCCTTTACTCTGTCTAATGTCTATCAAGCAAGCCTATTTAATCTAAAAGTTCTGTATAATGTTTGAATGAAAATTCCTCTGATGTTAACTAATTTGCCTGTAAGCCATTCTTAAAGTGTAGTTAATTTTTGGCGGGGGTGTGTGTGTATGAGCTCATGAGCTTAAGAACCTCTGAGGTCCTTTCCAAGTATATGATTCTATGATTTTACTGCAGTTGTCTCATTTGAAAGATGAAATTGAAACTTGTGACCAATTCTTCTGTAGAATATATTCAACAGAAGTATGCTTTCTCTGGGGATATGCAAAGCTAGCTGTTTCAGAGAAATCTGGAACATTACATTACTTTTCTAAACTATGCCAATCCAGCTGTTCTGGGATGGTCTTCTGGTTTCCTGGAAGTTAATCTTCCCAACCTGAAACAGTTTGTGGATGGTCTTTGCCTGGTACATTGAGGCCAATTCAAAAAGTATATGGTGCCATTTTTATTTTTCCCATTAAATTTATGTATTTACATTTTATAATTTTTGGCTAGTTCCACTCCCAAAATTCAAACTGCACTTTTTTTCTTTATCAGTAGAGGAGATTTTGACATGGGGCCCTTTTTTCCCCAGGTTTCATATATTTTCATTTTATTTATTTACTATATTTTTATTGTATCATATTCCCCAAGGACTCATGGAGGTTAAACAATTCCTGAACTGCCACATAATACAAAACCATAATGAATTCATAATAGCCATCAATCATTATTAAAATATAACAGTGTTATAGCACCCTCTCTTGTGAAAAAGAAAGCACTGAAAAGTTTTACACAGTCATGACCATCATGCTCTTCCTTTCAGGATGAGCAACAATATGCAGATTGTGGAAGACCAGTAAGAAATTGGTAGGCCAAAGAAATTAAAGGCATGAGGTAAGGCAAAGGAAAGGAAATATAGCTAAAGCTAGTTTATCATCAGCACCACTCACTATTCCTCTCCATGCCTTATATCATGACTAATATACCTTGTTTGCGCCATGTCCATGTACTGCTTTTTTTTCTTTAATATCTCCATTCTTGTTTGTTGAGGATGTCATCAACTGCATCCAACCACAGCTTTCATAGTCCTCTCAGCCCATTTTTATTTCTTTCATATATTAGTTTTGTGATTTGATCTTCATTTATTCTCCCTACATGACCACACTACCTTAACATACTTTTGTTCATACTGGTTACTCATTTTTTCTATACTATCCAAATTTATTCATTGATTCTTGACCCCATCTGCTTTTATTTTACCATATATACTTCTTAAGTGCCTATTCCCATATGTTTGTCCTGACATATTCAACTATCACTTCCATATAACCAAGTGGGCAGAAGCATACTCTGACATGCAACTGTATTTTTTTACTTTTTCTGACAAGCCTTCATTCCTTGCAACAGACCATATACTACCCAGAATCTTTTTACCAGCATTTGTATATCTTAAAATTTCTCCATTCATTTTTCCATCTTTACTAAGTGTTCTATCAAGATACAAAAAATTATCTACTTGGTCTTGTTTTTGGCATTTATGTTTAACTCCATTTTTTTTCTGGTGAAACATAATTACCTCAGTTTTTGGTACATTAGTTTTCAGATTCACCCTCTATGATACATCATACAATTGACCTAACATTCATTGCAAATCATTTGGGTTCTCAGCAGACAACATGGCATCATCTTCATGCAACTATGTACATATATTCATGTCCCCAGCTAAATCAAGTCTAATATCGCCACAACCACTGCTTATACTTTCATTAGTAAGTACATTAAACAATCAAGAAGACAAAATACATCTTTCTTTTACTCCTGTCTCAATGTTGAACCATTCATTAAGCATTCCATTTATTCTCACATGTATTACTTCCAGCATTGCATTCAGCAACCAACTTTCAACTCCATATTTCTGCAAGATATTTTAAATTCAAGCCTATTCACTACAGATATGCTATCCCTAAATCAGCTGAAGTACAGTAAATTTCCTTTTTCACATTCATATTCTTAATGACCTGCTGAAGAGCAAAAATCTGTTCTGCCTGACCCTTGCCTGGCATAGAGCCATGCTGCACTTCTCAATTTCTTCTCATTGTCACCTTTCATTTACTTTCAGACAGAATTCTGCCAAATGCATTCACAATTACACACAACAAACTAATCTCCCTTTAGGTTTTGAAGTGATTGATTGATTGATTGATTGATTGCTATGATTTGTAAACATCCTAGTATACCTCTGAGCAATTTAACACAGTAAAATATAATATGGACATTAAAACCCTTCCTATGCATACAAAAAAACCTGGTTTAAATTTGTATCATCAAAAGACCTGAAAGAACATGTAGACCATATTCAAAAAAATAAAGGGGACAAGCACCAGAAACAGCACTAACATCCAAACACCCATCTTAACAGCACAATTTTTACATCTTCCAGAAAGACCACTTGCACCTTAGGAATGTCACACTGAGAAGTTCTGCTTCCAGGCCTCCAATGTCTGTATCTTTTTTTTTTTGGGGGGGGGGGGTTGGCAACTCTAAATGTCCCTCTGAGATTATCTTACAGGACAAGTAGATTTTACTCATAGTGGATGGTCCACCCAGAAGTAAACTGGCAACCACTGCAGCTCATGAAGCAAAGGGGACACATATGAAAGCATACCCATCACTGCCCATGCTGCTACATTCTGAACCAGTTGAAGCTTTTGAGTGGTCTTCAACTCATCACTGCCCATGTGGAGTCATTGTAGTAGTCAAGCGGTGAAATGACTGGGGCATGAGTAAAAGGGACTCCAATCCAGGAAAAGCCACAAATGGTGCACCAGATGAAGCTGTACAAAGGCCCTCTTTGCCACAGCTGCCAACTGCTCATCAAGAAGACCCCCAGATTGCACACCACCCTTGAATGGGGAGGTGCAACCCCATCTAAAGGTAATGATAGCATAACCACCAACACAGGCGGCCCTAATGTCCACAGTCACCAGCCTTAGCAGGACTGAGCTGAAGATGATTCCTCCCTATCCAGACCTTCACAGTGTCTAGGCACTGGGATAGGACTTCAACAGCCTCAGCCAGCCAGCCTAGGGTCAAAAGCTATAAATGGGTATCATCAGCATACTGATGGTACTGAACCCCAACCTGGCAGATGACCTCTTCCAGAAGTTTCACATATTTGTTGAATTAGAGGTGGACAAGTCTCTTGTAGCTGCTAGTTTAGGCACCCAGGAGAGGATGTGTGATTGGATCTGAGTGGTGGTTAATTCTTCCTTGAGGGAGGGGGTGCTCCCATTGGTTCTTAAGGAGGTGGTATTGTACCCTGCCCTCAAGGGGCCATTGCTTGACCCAAATCATCTGGA